>NW_019943063.1:79572-82606 GCF_002910315.2 Salvelinus sp. IW2-2015 | reverse complement strand
GTGTGTGTGTGTGCATCTGAACAGTGTGTGTGTCCTTCCTTGTGTGTGTTAGTGTGTGTCCACACTGCGGTGTTCAATAACACACTCTCACACTCCATATAAATCAGATATAATGCCAAGAATGTGACGTCAGGTCGTCGACATTAGCAGAGACAGGGCTTTACAAATCGCTGCAAATCTCGGGGATGTTGGATTTTCCCTCCCTAGCTGCCGCTGCTTCTCCTGCAAATAATTGCCCTGCGTGTAGCCGGTCTGGAATGGAGAGGAATGAACATACATTAGCGGATTATACCCTAATCTCAATGTAGCACTTCACATTTCTGTCAGCGGAACACATTCAGCTGAGGGAAGCGGTGTGCACGACCGCTGATCTGTCTGTTTCTCTCTTCCCTTCTCTCTCTGAAATGCTGCAGTGATGATGATGATGATGATGATGATGATGATGAAGAGTACTATCTCCTGGAGAATGAGGTCATCCAACGCTGATCAGCTCAAATCTCAATAAACTATTTCCTGAAACTGGTTCAATGAAAATTAGGTAATGCCACTATATGGTCCTGTTAGATGGGATGAGAGATATGTTTTCTACATGCAAGAATAAGGAGATTGAGGTAAAAAGAAAAACGGTATATCATTTATTAAGCATTTCCTGCAACTTTCAGAAACGTGTTACTTTCAGACGGTAGATGTAGAGATCCGGTTTCTATTCCTGGAGACAGCCGACCCGGTTTCCCGTTCACCTGGATGGATCATCAGCCCAATCAATGCCTCTTCCAATCAGCCAGCGGTGCAAGACAAACACGACTCTGAAGCTGCGTCGTCCATCTGCTACCAGTCTATGTCAAACAGAGAGAGAGAGAGAGAGAGAGAGAGAGAGAGAGAGAGAGACGTGACACATTGTTCCACGTCTATTCATAATGACATCTGTTCCCGTGACAACTGTGCTAATTTATTCGGGGAGTTCACGATTCAAATGGAGTTTTGTTTTCAACAATTCTTCTGATGAAGGTGCATTTGAAACATGATGAAACACGCATTACATCTCATCCCGTTCAGCGGCCTATATCAAACAGGGACCGGATGGTTCTAGGATCTAAATTGATAGGGACTGATTGCAATTGTGGGCGACGACACTGATAAGATGATAGGCTGAGATGGTCAACCCATAAAGGATCGATGAGGCACATGGTAATGCATCTCTAGAATATAACCTTTAGTCACAGGAAATCAATGGATTCCCTTGGAAGCCACACCGGGTGGCTGGGAATGTGGTTGGATATTGTGAACCCTTGCAAGGTAATACCATATATGTGAGTTTTGAAGAATTCTGATATTGTCAAATATGTATACTTTTAGGGAATGTGTATACCACATCAAGATTGTCATTATTGAGAGATCATATGATGATACTTCAGTCTTTTAATTTATACTTTCTACTTTTTGATTTCATACTTATTTTCATAAGTCTATCTAATTATTTTCAAAACGTCTGTAGGATTAATTTACCTTCCATATATTTAGTGTTATAACCTAACTTTAGCGTTTCAGCCTGAAAGTTCTGCTTAGAACCTGTCAGATGAATGACTAGTTTATTGAAGGTGACTGCTGACATTGAGTGAAGGCCTAGAGGCCTAAACATTGAATACACTGAGATAAAGAAAGAAATAATTTTAGTTGTTCTCCTTTTACCTCGGCCAGTTGAATCAGGGTGTAGCAAAACCCTATTCTCTACCTCGTGTAATTAGTGTTCAGTACTGTCTGGTCTCTGGTCTCTCGGGTAATTAGTGTTCAGTACTGTCTGGTCTCTGGTCTCGCTCTGTAGCCCTGACCATACAGAGCTGTTTTATTATGACCTGTCCTGCTGACCAGAGGAACATGAAGAACCTTATAATACCTCCTCCCAAAATCCCTACTCACCTTTTCCCGTTTACCTATTCTCAGACAGGCCCTACCCTGACCCCTGACCCCTGAAGTCTCCTCTAGTCTAAGGTAGGACTGGTGCTTCATCCTTAGGAGGAAATGACTGTATGAGAATCCACTGGACAAAAGTAGTCCAGAGAGAATGAAAAGTTACTGTGGTAATGTAGCCTGAGTTGAAATACCTAGAGGAATGGATTGGTGTGCACCATTAGATATAACTATTTTAATTAGTATTTTATCTCGCCTTCCGCCTGGTGTTGTCCCTGGAGTTATGGCAGGAAGAGGCAATGTTAAGTCAGGCTATTGATGTTTTTTCAGACATCAGAGTATTGGCATGATGGGAATGCATACCGAGAAGGAATGTCATTGATTGGTCCATAGATGTCCCCCCGACCTATACGGAATAGCGATCATCATCCCCCTTGATTCAGTTTACCGCCCTATGAACCGTTGAGTAGAAATAGGTTTTAATTGGTATGTACCTGCATGATTACAATCAATACACATGCATGCTGAGGACGAAGAAGGGGGAAAAAAGTGTCCCTCACTCAGACCTTTTTTTTCTCAAGATTATCTCTCGAAAAATGCAAGTCCCTGTGAGTATAGATGACTTTAAAGAGATTAGCCTGAATCCACACCACGGTTGTCTGTAAAAAAAAAATATATATAAAAATAATAAAATAGGTTTTCAAAAAACTAAAGCTCAGTATCTGTGCGTTAGGAAGCAAGCCAAGTCTTTGAACGTCATTCCAAGTTGCCGTTGGCTGAAGAGGCGGGTGGGTCAATCAGCAGCAGAGCTTGTTGTTACAGGATTATAGGGGGCTATAGGAGAGTTTATCTCCCTCCTGGTCCATCCTGGGCACCCCATTGATTGTGACTCCATTTTGTTTCAATTCATCTTTTATGGCTTAAGCCTGTGGCTGTGTCCGCCCTGGGTGCCAAATTCTGAATTCTTAGCGTCATGCCTACTGCCAGGGTGAAACATGGAGGAACATGACTACTGCCATGGTGAAACATGGACATGACTACTGCCAGGGTGAAACATGGAGGAACATGACTACTGCCAGGGTGAAACATGGAGGAACATGACTACTGCCAGGGTGAAACATGGAGG
>NW_019943063.1:65065-72408 GCF_002910315.2 Salvelinus sp. IW2-2015 | reverse complement strand
GACATGACTACTGCCAGGGAGAAACATGGAGGAACATGACTACTGGCAGGGTGAAACATGGAGGAACATGACTACTGCCACGGTGAAACATGGAGGAACATGACTACTGCCAGGGTGAAACATGGAGGAACATGACTACTGGCAGGGTGAAACATGAACATGACTACTGCCAGGGTGAAACATGGAGGAACATGACTACTGGCAGGGTGAAACATGACTAAGGGAAAGGGGGATACCTAGTCACTGGTAGAACTGAATGCAGGGGGTTAACTGCCTTGCTCAGGGGCAGAACGGCAGATGTTTACCTTGTCAGCTCAGGGATTTGATCCAGCAACCTTTTGGTTACTGGCCCAACACTCTAACCACTAGGCTACCTGCCAGGGTGAAACATGGAGGAGTACCTCATAGGAGGCTATGTATCGGCACTAAAGGTTGACATGGGAACAAGACTCCCGCGGGTCTTGCGGGTTCCGTGGGATTCTGGCAGGAATTGGAGTCAAGTTCTAGAGTCAAGTTCGGGACAGAACATGATCAGTCTACAGGAACAGGCAGTAAGGGAATCGTTTTTTGAGGCGTAAATATGTCATGTGTGGGGAACTTAATTAAAAAAAAAACAGTTTAGCCTAGGCATAATATAGTTCACTTAAAAATCGGCTCACTTGCTTCTCGCTCCAGTTGTTGCCAGTCACTCGGCGACCTCAGAGTCAGATAACAACCTACGTCAGTAAGCGAAACGATGAAGCATTCAAGGAATTGCAATGTCTTGTTGGAGCGAAAGACCCATCACTAACATTAACATTAGAGCAAAGGTAAGAGTGATGTTTTAGCTACATTTGTCTTTGACAAGGAAGGAACCAATTACCCAGCTAAAAAGGCTACCAACCAGAGAACGGCCTGAAGCCGCTTAGCTGCACTCGATGTTTCGACCAGAAGCGGTGGGCGTAGTCGTTAATCTATACATTAAGTAAATACATTTAGAAAATGTTATAAAACAATGTATTATTAGCTAGCTAGCTAGCTATCTACAGCAGGCCACTATGTGTAAGCTGCTTGTTACTGTAGCTCGTTAGCTAGCCAACTTTACATACTCTCGCTACGTGAACTAGAATCAGCTAGTTAACTTTATATTAGCTTGTTATCTTGATGTAGGCCTATTTATCATTGTAATTGAAAAACTTTATGCTCCAAATTAATTTGTAGATGACAGCAATGGAATAGGCTGAAAGTATTTTCTGCTCCAGCTGTCAGAATAGGGAGAATAGGTGGTGGGATGACATTATGAAAATGTTCTCCAGTTTTAGTCCCTAGAGAGGAAAACTATGCAGACAGACACAGAGAGATAATAGTCAGGGCTGTCTAACTGTAATAAAATGAAACCTGTTTCTTTGTGATGTCTCTCATCAGATATGGAGAGCTGTGGAAAGCCTGTCTGCAGATGAAGAGGTCCCTGTGAAGGTCCCACAAGACTGCTGGCACATCCTTCTATACCAGGGGTTGTATGTGTACTGCTGTTAGCACATGTAGTGTACAACAATACCGTTTTAAAAGTCACACACAATGTAGGCTACAAACGTAGTACAACTGTAGCAGGACAATCCTTCTCCTGGAGGTGTACAGGGGGTGCTGGCTTCTGTTCCACCCCAGGGATAACACACCTGATTCAAGTAATAAGGTGATAATACTGTGTATTGTTGTTGGGCTGGAAGTAGAAGTCTGCTCACCCAGTGGATCAGGGAGTGGAGTAAGGTTGGTGTAGGGAGCATTGTAATTCTATCTCGTTTATGTGCCTGAGAATGGTTTTAGAATACAGAGACAAAATCAGAAGGTCAAGGGCATGGAGGATTGCAGAGATGTTGATGGTGGGTAAAGACAGATTTGCACGACAATGTTTGCAAGTCAAAACCACATTTTCCTTTGCCCAAAGTACCCATCCATGTGTATGTAGGCCTCTGTATTTTACAGGAAGTGAGCTAATCATCAATGTCACGACACCAGTATAATGAAAGAGCTATGAGCCATAATATACTATATGAGAATCGTAACATCAAGGTACCATATTACAATTGGTAGCATATGGGAAATGCATGCTAATTGTGTCATTTACAATGCCATAATGTGTGTTACTGGGGATTTCTGTCCTTTGGTGCGCACATTTCACAATTTAATTTACTTAACACGTTCACAAATGGTGGCTTTGATCACAGTTGAGGTTGCTTGATGTTCATAGCTAGCAGCATAAGCAAACATTGTAGTACAAATCTCTGTTCACCCAACAACCAACCATCTCTACAATCCTCCTCCATACCATTGACCTTATGATTTTGTCTCTGTATTCTAGCAATGCAAAATCATATAGAATTGGAAAACCAGACACAGTGATGATTTGCTTTGCTCCATTTCTATTGGTTGTGCTTGCCCGGAACTAATAACACGCGGAACTATGTTTCACAAATGGAAGATTTTCAGGAAAATATCTGCTACTCACCCGTTTGGTTAACGGCAGTGGTGGCAGCGTGGAATTTGCATAAAGTAGAGCAGAGTTGAACTTTTTCCTATCATTCTGCTAGCAGGGTTTGCACCGCTTCCCTTCCCACAATCCCCTGCTCATTGCTCCGCGTGCTCCTGTTGAAAATGAAATGGGGAAGGAACAACATCTGGCAAATTGCGGAAGTGGTGGGCACCCTATATCACAAGTCCAATTGTTTGAGTATTTAACTAAACCCAAGCCATCTGAGGTGAAGTGGTGGCCACCCTATATCACAAGTCCAATTTTTGAGTATTTAAAAAACCCAGCCATCTTGAGGGTGAAGTGTGGCCACCCTATATCACAAGTCCAATTGTTTGAGATTTTAACTAAACCCAAGCCATCTGAGGTGAAAAGGGGCACCCTATATACAAGTCAATTGTTTGAGTATTTAACTAACCCAAGCCATCTGAGGTGAAGTGTGGGCACCCTATATCACAAGTCCAATGTTTGAGTATTTAACTAAACCCAAGCCATCTGAGGTGAAAGTGGTGGGCACCTATATCACAAGTCCAATTGTTTGAGTATTTAACTAAACCAAGCCATCTGAGGTGAAGTGGTGGACCATATATCACAAGTCAATTGTTTGAGTATTAACTAAACCAAGCCATCTGAGGTGAAGTGGTGGGCACCTATATCACAAGTCCAATTGTTTGAGTATTTAACTAAACCCAAGCCATCTGAGGTAAGTGTGGCATCCTATATCACAAGTCCAATTGTTTGAGTATTTAACTAAACCCAAGCCATCTGAGGTAATGGTTGGCCACCTATATCACAAGTCCAATTGTTTTGAGTATTTAACTAACCCAAGCCATCTGAGTGAATGGGGGCACCCTATATCACAAGTCCAATTGTTTGAGTATTTAACTAAACCAAGCCATCTGAGTGGAAGTGTGGGCACCCTATATCCAAGTCCAATTGTTTGAGTATTAACTAAACCCAAGCCATCTGAGGGAGTGGTGGGGCACCTATATCACAAGTCAATTGTTTGAGTATTTAACTAAACCCAAGCCATCTGAGTGGAGTGGTGGGCACCCTATATCACAAGTCCAATTGTTTGAGGATTTAACTAAACCCAAGCCATCTGAGGTGAGTGGTGGGCACCCTATATCACAAGTCCAATTGTTTGAGTATTTAACTAAACCCACAGCCATCTGAGGTGAGTGGGTGGCACCCTATATCACAAGTCCAATGTTTGATATTTAACTAAACCCAAGCCATCTGAGGTGAAGTGGTGGGCACCCTATATCACAAGTCCAATTGTTGAGTATTTAACTAAACCCAACGCATCTGAGGTGAGTGGTGGGCACCCTATATCACAAGTCCAATGTTTGAGTATTAACTAAACCCAAGCCATCTGAGGTGAGTGGTGGGCACCCTATATCACAAGTCCAATGTTTGAGTATTAACTAAACCCAAGCCATCTGAGGTGAGTGGTGGGCACCCTATATCACAAGTCCAATTGTTTGAGTATTATACTAAACCCAAGCCATCTATGGTAGTAAGTGGTGCACCCTATATCACAAGTCCAAAGTTTGAGTATTTAACTAAACCCAAAGCCATCTGAGGTGAAGTGGGCACCCTATATCACAAGTCCAATTGTTTGAGTATAACTAAACCCAAGCCATCTGAGAGTAGTGGTGCACCCTATATCAAAGTCCAATTGTTTGAGTATTTAACTAAACCCAAGCCATCTGAGGTGAAGTGGTGGGCACCTATATCACAAGTCCAATTGTTTGAGTATTTAACTAAACCCAAAGCCATCTGGTGAAGTGGTGGGCACCCTATATCACAAGTCCAATTGTTTGAAGTATTTAACTAAACCCAAGCCATCTGAAGTGGAGGGTGGCACCCTATATCACAAGTCCAATTGTTTGAGTATTTAACTAAACCCAAGCCATCTGAGGTGAAGTGGTGGGCACCCTATATCACAAGTCCAATTGTTTGAGTATTTAACTAAACCCAAGCCATCTGAGGTGAAGTGGGGCACCCTATATCACAAGTCCAATTGTTTGAGTATTTAACTAAACCCAAGCCATCTGAGGTGAAGTGGTGGGCACCCTATATCACAAGTCCAATTGTTTGAGTATTTAACTAAACCCCAAGCCATCTGAGGTGAAGTGGGCCACCCTATATCACAAGTCCAATTGTTTGAGTATTTAACTAAACCCAAGCCATCTGAGGGTGAGATGTGGCACCCTATATACAAGTCCAATTGTTTGAGTATTTAACTAACCAAGCCATCTGAGGTAAGTGGTGGGCACCCTATATCACAATTCAATGTTTTATATTAACTAAACCCAAGCCATCTGAGGTGAAGTGGTGGCACCCTCATAGTCAATTGTTTGAGTATTTAACATAACAACCAGTCCATTTTTTGTGACCTAGTACCACAGTCGCCTATTGATGTATTTACTTAAACCAAGCACGCTAGATGGATGTGGTACCCTATATCACAAGTCCAATTGTTTGAGTATTTAACTAAACCCAAGCCATCTGAGTGTGAGTGGTGGGCACCCTATATCACAAGCCAATTGTTTGAGTATTAACTAAACCCAAGCCATCTGAGAAGGGATGTGCACCCTATATCACAAGTCCAATTGTTTGAGTATTTAACTAAACCCAAGCCATCTGAGGTGAAGTGGTGGCACCCTATATCACAAGTCCAATTGGTTGAGTATTTAACTAACCCAAGCCATCTGAGGTGAAGTGGTGGCACCCTATATCACAAGTCCAATTGTTTGAGTTATTAACTAAACCCAAGCCATCTGAGGTAAGTGGTGGCACCCTATATCACAAGTCCAATTGTTTGAGTATTTAACTAAACCCAAGCCATCTGAGGTGAAGTGGTGCACCCTATATCACAAGTCCAATTGTTGAGTATTTAACTTAAACCCAAGCCATCTGAGGTGAAGTGGTGGGCACCCTATATCACAAGTCCAATTGTTGAGTATTTAACTAAACCAAAGCCATCTGAGGTGAAGTGGTGGCACCCTATATCACAAAGTCCAATTTGTGATTATTTAACTAAACCCAAGCCATCTGAGGTGAAGTGGTGCACCCTATATCACAAGTCCAATGTTTGAGTATTTAACTAAACCCAAGCCATCTGAGGTGAAGTGGTGGGCACCCTATATCACAAGTCCAATTGTTTGAGGTATTTAACTAAACCCAAGCATCTGAGGTGAAGTGGTGGCACCTATATCACAAGTCAATGTTTGAGTATTTAACTAACCCAAGCCATCTGAGGTGAAGTGGTGGGCCACCCTATATCAAAAGTCCAATTGTTTGAGTATTTAACTAAACCCAAGCCATCTTGAGGTGAAGTGGTGGCACCCTATATCACAAGTCCAATTGTTTGAGTATTTAACTAAACCCCAAGCCATCTGAGGTGAATGGTGGCACCCTATATCACACAAGTCCAATTTTTGAGTATTTAACTAAACCAAGCCATCTGAGGTGAAGTGGTGGCCACCTATATCACAAGTCCAATTGTTTGAGTAATACTAAACCCAAGCCATCTGAGGTGAAGTGGTGGGCACCCTATATCACAAGTCCCAATTGTTGAGTATTTTAACTAAACCCAAGCCATCTGAGTGAATGTGGCCTCCTATATCACAAGTCCAATTGTTTGAGTAATCTTACTAAACCCAAGCCATCTGAGGTGAAGTGGTGGGCACCCTATATCACAAGTCCAATTGTTTGAGTATTTAACTAAACCCAAGCCATCTGAGGTGAAGTGGAATAGAACTAGATTGCCTCATGGAGTACTGTCTCTCAGGTTGTAAATGTTCATGGGTTGTTAATGTTCATGTGGGTGCAGTGCTCAGCTGTAGGCTACATATTTATGCTGGTGCTGTGCTGAGCAGACCATCCTGCTGTCTCTGTCCTCATCCTTCAGCCTTAATCATCATCCTTCAGCCTTAATCATCATCCTTCAGCCTTAATCATTCTACATGTAGGTCATTTAGAATACGCTCTTATCCAGAGAGACTTGGTTCTACAGTCGGTGCATTTAACTAAAATAGTTAAGACAACCACATCACAGTCGCATATTGCATTACTGAAATTATTTTCAATACCTCCTAAACAAACACAATAGCCTACATATTTCTGCACGCAAAAATGAGCACGGGACAGGAGTGATTTTTATAGGGTAGGGACAGGAGTGATTTTTATAGGGTAGGAACAGGAGTGATTTTTATAGGATAGGTACAGGAAAGTTCTGAGGTTATAGAACTCCTGTGGGATCAGGAAAAGACTGGACAGGAATTAATTTTCACTCCTGTGTCAACCTTTATTCTGCACCACCTCCAGTGGAATTCCTTATGTACATAGCTCTCTGTTTATTGGGCTCTGAGGTTTTTGTCGGCATGGCTAGGTTCTGAGATTGGTGTTTCAAAAACTTGTATTTCATTTTTTGATCCCCGGTCTGGTCACATTGAGAGTCAGTGAGAGGGTGGAAAAAGGTACAGAACACAATCGACAACTGTTCTCTTCACATGGTTTCCTTCCTGTTTTCCTTCGGATGCTAGGCTAGCCCCTTGGTGACTCTTCGACGTGCCAGCAGCCCTCTCCTCCCAACACCCTCACCCCTTTTCAAAAACCCCATCATCCCTCCTCACAACCCCATTACTCCTTCACCCCCATTGCTCTGATAGCAACTGCCTTCCATCTTGGCCGTGTCTCCAGGACAAACCTTTCATTTCCTCCCAGCATCTGGATGACGCTCATGCCGTGTGAAGGTTGTGTAGACAGTGCAGTGTAGCAGCATGGAAAGGGGGAGGAGGGGGAGTGTGTGTGTGTGTCTGTGTGGAGG
>NW_019943063.1:37708-65040 GCF_002910315.2 Salvelinus sp. IW2-2015 | reverse complement strand
CATGGGGAGGCAGGGGGGGGGGGGGGGGGGGGGTTCTCTTACCCTCCTAGGGCTCCTCCTTGTTAGCCTTTCCCCGGTTAGACAATGCTCTGATTAAACTGACAGACAGGCATTTTTTGCCTTTTTGGGCTAAAGCCTCAAAACGCTACAGCGTTGTTTTATACTGGAACTAAGAGTTGCTTTGAGAGTTGCTGCTGTGCTCTTGGGGGTACTGTAGGTGCTTGTTTGTGTTAAAAATATCATATACTGGCCAAATACAGATAGGTGTGATATATGTTGAGGTTTATACTGACCAGTAGAGGCAGGTGGAGGAGCTATGGAGGACGGGCTCATTGTAATGGCTGGAACGGAATTAACGGAATGTATAAAACACATCACACATACGGAAAAACCAATGTTTGACTCTGTTCCATGTATTCCATTCCTGCCATTACAACGAGCCGCGTCCTCCTATTGCTCCTACCAGCCTCCACTGATACTGACATGATGTTATCCTTAACACCACCGACTAAAGCTCGTAACGACTCTACATGTTCGCCGTGTGGCTCAGTTGGTATAGCAGGGCATTTGCAACGCCACGGTATGGATTCAATTATAAATGGGGACCAGTACAAACAAAATAGGAAAATGTATGCACTCACTGTTGTATGTAGCTCTGTATAAAAGGGTCTGCTAATGGATGTAAACGTATGTTTACATATGATAGCTGAGCTTTCGGCTGAAAGGTCTCCCAATGGCAAATGAAGAACGGGATTAACAGACGTGGGGATGAGCACTGGAGTATATCAGTGGATTAACAGACGTGGGTGAGCACTGGGGTATATCAGTGGATTAACAGACGTGGGGATGAGAACTGGGAGTATATCAGTGGATTAACAGACATGGGGATGAGCACTGGGAGTATATCAGTGGATTAACAGACGTGGGGATGAGCACTGGGAGTATAATCAGTGGATTAACAGACGTGGGATGAGCACTGGGAGTATATCATAGATTAACAGACGTGGGATGAGCACTGGGATATATCAGTGGATTAACAGACGTGGGTGAGAACTGGGAGTATATCAGGGATTAACAGACGTGGGATGAGCCCTGGGAGTATATCAGCGGATTAACAGACGTGGGAATGAGCACTGGAGTATATCAGTGGATTAACAGACGTGGATGAGCACTGGGAGTATATCAGCAGATTAACAGACGTGGGATGAGCACTGGGAGTATATCAGTGATTAACAGACGTGGGGATGAGCACTGGGAGTATATAGTGGATTAACAGACGTGGATGAGCACTGGGAGGTATTATAGCGGGATAACAGATTGTGGGATGAGCACTGGGAGTATATCAGTGAGATAACAGACGTGGGATGAGCACTGGGAGATATCAGCAGATTAACAGACGTGGGGAGGCACTGGGTATTCAGCAGATAACAGACGTGGGATGAGCACTGGATATTATAGCGAATTAACAGACGTAGGGGATGAGCACTGGAGTATATCAGTGAATTAACAGACGTGGGATGAGGCACTGGAGTATATCAGTGATTAACAGACGTGGGGGATGACACTGGAGTATATCAGTGGATAACAGACATGGGATGATGAGCTCTGCGGAGTATTATTCAGTGGATTAACAGACGTGGGGACTGAGCACTGGAGTAATCATAGCGGAATTAACAGACGTGGGGATGAGCACTGGGAGTATTATAGCGGATTGAACAGACGTGGGGATGAGCACTGGGAGTATTATAGCGGATTAACAGACGTGGGGATGAGAACTGGGAGATATATCAGCGGATTAACAGACGTGGATGAGCACTGGGAGTATATCAGCGGAGGATTAACAGACGTGGGGATGAAACTGGAGTATATACAGATTAACCGACGTGGGGAGAGCACTGGAGTATATCAGCGGAATTAACAGACGCGGATGAGCACTGGGAGTATTATAGCAGTAACAGATGTGGATGAACCATGAGTATATCAGCGTGAATAACAGACGTGGGATGAGCACTGGGAGTATATAGCAGATTAACAGACGTGGGGATGAGCACTGTTAGTATATCACGATACAGACGTGGGATGAGCACTGGAGTATATCGCGGATTAAAACAGACGTGGGGAATGAGCACTGGGAGTCTTATAGTAGATAAACAGACGTGTGGATGAGCACTGGGAGTATATCAGCGGATTAACAGACATGGGGATGAGCACTGGAGTATTATAGCGGGATTAAACAGACGTGGGGATGAGCCACTGGGAGTATTATAGCGGATTAACAGACGTGGGATGAGCACTGGGAGTATATCAGCGGATATTAACAGATGTGGGGATGAGCAGCACTGGGAGTATATCAGCGGATTAACAGACATGGGGATGAGCACTGGGAGTAATCAGCGGATAACAGACGTGGGATGAGCACTGGGAGTATATCAGCGGATTAACAGACCGTGGGATGAGCACTGGGAGTATTATTAGATAAACAGACGTGTGGATTGTGAGCACTGGGAGTATATCAGCGGCATTAAACAGACATGGGGAGAGCACTGGAGTATTATAGCGGATTAACAGACGTTGGGATGAGCACTGGGAGTATTATAGCGGATTAACAGACGTGGGATGAGCACTGGGAGTATATCAGGGGATTAACAGATGTGGGGATGAGCACTGGAGTATTATCAGCGGATTAACAGACATGGGGATGAGCACTGGGAGTATATCATGGATTAACAGACGTGGGATGAGAACTGGGAGTATATCAGCGCGATATTAACAGACGTGGGGATTGATAACTGGGAGTAATATTAGCAGATTAACAGACGTGGGGATGAGAACTGGGAGTATATCAGCGATTACAAGACGTGGGGATGAGCACTGGAGTATTATAGCGGATTAACAGACGTGGAGATGAGAACTGGGAGTATATCAGCGGATTAACAGACATGGGATGAGCACTGGGAGTTATTATAGCAGATTAACAGACGTGTGGGATGAGCACTGGGAGTATATCAGTTGATTAACAGACGTGGGATGAAGCACTGGGAGTATATCAGCGGATTAACAGACGTGGATGAGCACTGGAGTATATAGCAGATTAACAGACGTGGGATGAGCCACTGGAGTATATCAGTGGATTAACAGACGTGGTGGATGAGCACTGGAGAATTTTCAGCGGATTAAACAGACGTGGGATGAGCACTGGGAGTAATCATCAGCGGATTAACATACGTGGGATGAGCACTGGAGTTTATAGTAGATTAACAGACGTGTGGATGAGCACTGGAGTATATCAGTGCGGATTAAACAGACTGGGGGCATGAGCACTGGGAGTATATCCAGTGGATTAACAGACGTGGGGATGAGCACTGGGAGTATTATCAGTGGATTAACAGACCGGGATGAGCACTGGAGTTTATCATTTATAGCAGATAACCAGACGTGGGATGAGCACTGGGAGGTATATCAGTGGATTAACAGATTGTGGGATGAGCACTGGGAGTATTATAGCGGATTAACAGACATGGGGATGAGCACTGGGAGTATATCAGTGGATTAACAGATGGGGGATGAGCACTGGAATATATCAGTGGATATTAACAGACGTGGGGATGAGCACTGGAGTATATCAGTGGATTAACAGAACATGGGGATGAGCACTTGGAGCATATATCAGTGGATTAACAGACGTGGGGATGAGCCACTGGGAGTATATCAGTGGATTAACAGATGTGGGGATGAGCACTGGAGTATTATAGCGGATTAACAGACATGGATGAGCACTGGAGTATATCAGTGGATTAACAGAACTGTGGGGATGAGCACTGGGAATATATCAGTGGATTAACAGACGTGGGGATGAGCACTGGGAGTAATATCAGTGGATCTAACAGAACTGGGATGAGCACTGGGAGTGATATCAGTGGAATTAACAGACGCGTGGGGATGAGCACTGTGAGTATTATCAGTGGATTAACAGGACGGTGTGGATGAGCAGCTGGGAGTATGATTCAGCGGATTAACCCAACGTGTGGATGAGCACTGGGAAGTAATTATTAGCCGGATTAACAGATGTGGGGATGAGGCCACTGGGAGTATATCAGGTTGGATTAACAGAGCGTGGGGATGGAGCACTGGAGTATTATAAGCAGATTAAACAGACTGTGGGGATGAGGCACTGTGAGTAAGTATCAGTGGAATTAACAGACGTGTGGATGAGCCACTGGAGGTATATTCAGCGGATTAACAGACGTAGGGGAATGAGCACATGGGAGTATATCAAGCTGGATAACAGACGTGGGATGAGCACTGGAGTATCGATAGTAGATAACAAACTGGTGAGTGGGAGCAAACTGGGAGTAATATTCACGGGAAATTAAAACAGACATGGGGATAGAGCACTCGGGAGTATTATATAGCGGAAATTAACAGACGTGGGATGAGCTCACTGGGAGTATTATACGATTAACAGACGTGGGATGAGCACTGGGAGTATATCAGCGGATTAACAGATGTTGGATGAGCATGGGAGTATATCAGCGGATTAACAGACATGAGGGATAGCAACTGGGAGTATCATCAGCGGAATAAACAGACGTGGGGATGAGCCACTGGGAGTATTATTCAGCGGATCATAACAGACGTGGGATGAGCACTGGAGTATATTAGTAGATAAACAACGTGTGGATGAGCACTGGGAGTATATCAGCGGAATTTAACAGGACAGGGGGATGAGCCACTGGGGAGATTATAGCGGGATTAACAACGGGGATGAGCATGGAGTATCTTATAGAAGCGGATTAAACACGTGGGGATGAGCACTGGGAGTATCAATCCAGCGATAACAGATGTCGGGATGAGCACTGGGAGTATAATCAGCGGATTAAACAACTGGGATGAGCACTGGGAGTATATCAGTGGATACAGACGTGGGATCGAGCAAACTGGAGTATATCAGCGGATTAAACAGGGACGTGGGATGATTAAACTGGGTACTATTAGCAATTAACAGAGTGGGGAGGAGAAAGAACTGCGGAGTATATCAGCGAATTACAGACGTGGGATGAGCACTGGGAGTATTATAGCGGAATAAAATAATAACAGACGTGGAGATGAGAACTGGGAGTATATCAGCGGATAACAGACATGGGATTGAGCACTGGGAGTATTACTAGCAGATTAACAGACGTGGAGGTATGAGGCACTGGGAGTATATCAGTTGATTAACAGAAACGATTCCGTGGGGATGAAAGTCACTTGGGAGTATATCAGCGGCAATTAACAGACGTGGGGATGAGCACTGGGAGTATTATAGCAGATTAACAAGACGTGGAGGGAAATGAAGCACTGTGAGTAATTCAGTGGATTAACAGACGTGTGGATGAGCCACCTGGGAGTTAATTATCAGCGAGAAAAATTAACAGACGTGGGGATGGCTACTGGGAGTATAATCAGCGGATAACATTACGTGAGGGAATGGCACTGGGAGGGTATTATAGTTAGATTAACAGACGTTGTGGTGAGCACTGGGAGTATCATCAGCGGCTAATTAACAGACGTGGGGATGAGCATGGGGTATATCAGTGGATTAACAGACGTGGATGGCACTGGAGTATATCAGTGGCATACAAGACCGGAATGAGCAACTGGAGTACTTATAGCGGATAACAGACGTGGATGAGCATGGAGAGTATCATCAGTGTAACAAGAATTTCTATTTGCACTGTAAGTATTATAGCTTGACTAATATTAACATACATTTTATTACACTTAATATATCATCTTTGTCCGTGCACAGCAGCAGAGGCGCCCAGTGGTGTCGATACATACTTGTCCGTGGATCCGAGAATTTGGCTCCGATACCCCCCTATGAAATTCACCAACTTTGCCGAAATATATCATTTAACCGACCGATTATGCTAATCCGGAACTGCTACGACTCCAACCCAGAGCTTCTCCTGGCTTCGCCTCCCAGCATTAGTTCACCATCTTTGCTGGTCCTATCGCACGCGCTCACGCTCCACCTCCCCGAACGAGCGGGCGAGACGGGCGTGGTGCGCCCGGCCCGAAGGCCGTATCCCACCTCAGCCGACACGCGTCGCCCTCACTTTTCATTGCGCCACGGCGGTTCGTTTCGGAGGAAAACCTCTGACTCGCGGCGCGTTAAACTCCTTGGTCCGGTGTGCAGACGGGTCGGTGGTGCCGACATTCGCCACTGACCCCGGCGCCAGTTTACGTGAGCGATCCCCGCCTCATGGCGAACGCGCACGCCTGTTGGGGTCAGCACTGAGCAGTCCGACCCGTTGACAGTGGCCGGGACGGGGGCCCGTGCCCACACCCCCCGTCGAGGTGACATGACGCAGCAGTCAGGTTACTAATTCCTCAGGCCCCTGAAGATGTGTGCGAGTACCGGAGCCATGGACGCTATAAACAGCTTCAGACATACGCGAGAACGGTAAAGCCACCTGCGCCCAAGCCCCTATCCAAGCCGACCCATGGAGCCAAGAGCATCGCGCGATCGCGACCACCGGGCCCCCGACATGCGGCACGTGCGGGGGTACCGATGCCCGACCGGATTCCTAGAGCCCACGAGGGATGCCACCACTAGCCGGAACGGCCGACCCTGCCCAGTCGAGGTTTAGAATCACTATACATCCGCAGACTGCCGGACCCCAACGTCCGTTTACCTCTCAACGGTTTCACGCCCTCTGAACTCTCTTCTTCAAAGTTCTTTCAACTTTCCCTTACTGTACTTGTCGATATCGGTCTCTGTGCCGTGGTATTTAGCCTTAGATGGAGTTTTACCACCGCTTTGGCCATGTTCCCAAGCCAACGCCGACTCCAGAAAGACCGACCCTCGGTGGCGCGTATACGGCCGACCGGCCTCACACGCCACGGCTGAGCCTCGATCAGTAAGTACTCAGCCCATCCCGATCACACGGGCAAAGCGTTCTGCTTACCGCCTACATGTCCCGTGCCGCCGGTCCAGGGATCAGCATGCTCTTCCCTCTTCGCTCGCCGCTATGAGGAATCCTGGTTAGTTAATTTTCCCTCCGCTTAGTAATATGCTTAAATTCAGCGGAGTTTATATCTCGATCTAGTCTGAGGCGTAGTCATAAGTAATTTGTGTGGCCGGGTGGCGCCCGGCTTCACCTTCTTCAATTCTGTTCAGGGCGGCGGTCGAGCTCCGCACCCAACCTAACCCCGAGCGATACCCCGAGAACCACATCTAACGCGGCAGCTGGATGACAGATCACCGGCAACCATGAGCACTTTCAGTATGCTATCGCTTCCCGACCCAGCGGGGAACGTGGGCGCCTCCCGCCGAGACGGAAGGAAGATGGGCGGGAGAGTAGAGCCCGAGCCATCCTACACAATCCCCAACCTATCCGTCACCATTCATGCACCTTTATAGGGACGAAGCCGGTCGGCTATGATCAGGCTGTGGCCTCACTGCCCCAGCACTCGCGGAACCGAGTTACCGTATTTATATCCAAAGCTACTCTCAGGGACAGGCGTTAGACCCAGGATAGAACATGGAGACCACAAGGGGCGTTCAAGTGTTCTCTTATCAATGGTCCTGCAATTCAAGTTTCGCAGCTTAGCTGCTTCTTCATCACGCTACGAAGGTATTACGCCCCCCCCCCCAGAAAACATTCCATCCGTCTAATAAAGGTGTGTACTACATATTATTTTTGTACACAAGGTGCTAGTTGCAGACTCTCGGAGTTGGGGAAGGTTGCCCTCCTTTCCCCCCCCGCACTTCGCCAGATTAACATACCTATGAGAGGCCATAGTTCAAGCAAGTGTTGGTTGTGTGGCCTCCGGTGCGCACCCGCCGCGCCGTCGCCCAACGCCTGAGGGCTGGGGGACATTAAACCACCACGCCTGCCGCCGATGGTGCGTCTAAAGCGTTGACTGGGAGTGTGGTCCCCCCTGGTCTGCCGACATGAGGATACTAGGCGATTAACTTCCCAAGTCCGACTTTCAGATAGATATGGTTTACATTTACGGGATTAACAGAAGTCCCCGTTCACCTGACACCCCCAGTCCCCTTTGCGTGTAGCGCCGACTCAACCTGCCCATATGCCCATTGCCTGCTTAACGGGGAAAAGATGGAGCCGGTCGGGTGCAACCCTTAGCAAAAGATGAAATAGCCGGAGCGTTAAGCCGTAAGACAGGTGAGACACCTCCGCTGCACCTCGTATGATATGAGCGAAGCTGTAACAGACGGGGGCCTGAGCCCCTCATACCCTACCACCCCACGCAGACTTTGGTTTTCGAGAGCAACAGCCCCATCGCCGGCGGCTGCAACCCGGTTAATGATCCCCGCGAGCTTCACCTACGAAACACTTGTTACGACTTTTTACTCCTCTAGATAGTCAAGTTATCGTCTTCTCGGCGCTCCACCAGGGCCCTGGACCGAAACCCCTCGGCATAGGGCGCGATCCGAAGGCACCTCCCCACCTTACTCCATACCTCAATCGTCAGTGCGACGGACCGCTGTGTGTTACAAAGTCAAGAGTTAATTCCTACGCTCAGCTTTATGACCCGGCTTACTGGAATTCCTCGTTTCATGGAAATATTGCAATCCCCATCCCATCACGAGTGGGGTCATCGGGTGACCCACGGCCTCTCGGCGAAGGTTAGACACACCTTGATTTCCGTCCAGTGTGGCCGCGCTGCACCCCGCGACATCTAAGGGCATCACAACCTGTTATCTCAACTCGTTAGGGTTAACAACCTGAACGCCACTGTGTCCTTCTAAGAAGTGACACCGACCGCTCCCGGCCGCATAAACTATTAGCATCGGTGTATATTCGTTCAGCAGTTCTTTATCCCGGAATTAGACCAGACAAATCGCTCCAGCCAACTAAGAAGACGGGCCATAGCACCCACCACCCACAATCGAAAAGACTATCAATCCTGTCATCCTTTTCCGTGTCCGTGTGCATCCAGGGTGAGGTTTTCCGTGTTGAGTCAATATCATCCGCATGGCTCCACTCTGGTGGTCCCTTCCGTCCAATTCCTAGTTCAGCTGACCATACTCCCCCCGACCCAAAGACTTTGGTTTCCCGGACGCTGCCGCGGTCATGGATAACCCCCGGGATCGCTAGTTGGCTCGGTTATGTCGAACTACGACGGTTCTGATCTCTTCGCAACTCCGACTTTCGGTCTTGAATTAATGAAAACATTCTTAGGCAAATGCTTTCGCTTTTCGTTAGTGGATTAACAGACGTGGGGATGAGCACTGGGAATATATCAGGGAGATCACATGAGGAGATAAAGGAGAACAGTCCCCCAATTTCTGAGATGGCAAGAGGTTCTGAGATATGTAGGAGATTAAAAAGGATAAGGACCCAGGAGATGTAAGCTTTCCAGGAAATGTTCCCACCAAGCCTCTGTGGAGAAAAAGGCAAAGTTCCCACCAAGCCTTTGCGGAGAAAAAGGCAAAGTTCCCACTAAGCCTCTGTGTAGAAAAATGAAAAGTTCCCACCATACCTCTTTGGATAAAAAGAAAAAGTTCACACCAAGCCTCGGAGGAGAAAAAGGCGAAGTTCACACCAAGCCTCGGAGGAGAAAAAGGCGAAGTTCCCACCAAGCCTCGGAGGGGAAAAAGGCGAAGTTCCCACCAAGCCTCGGAGGGGAAAAAGCCTCAAGAGATGCAGAGATCATGTTGGGTAAATACATTTGAATTGAATCCCTTTTTGACAGCACCTCTTTTGATTTAATAAACAAAAACGTCCATACCAATTTGTCCATTGTCGAAGTGCTACATAAGTGACTTTTTGGTGCTCAAAGTTGCCTATTTTGCATATCCCACCATACCATGAGACATCCATGTCTTCAAATCTGGACAAGCTAAACAGTTGAGATTGATTTCAAACTATTGTATCATTTGGAAATTATAACGTTCAAATGGTACCACACAGACGGTTGGATGGCCACACATCAGAATGTTGACTTGAATGGGAACATATATATATATAATATTATACTGGTTTTCGTTATACAGTCAACCGTCCATAGGAAACCTATTGAAATCATGGAAATACAGACAATAGAATAGTCATGACCATTTAAGTTGACATTTGATGGTGGGTCGACTGGCGGCCATCTTTATGGTAGTAATTAGAAGTTAAAAGTTCAATAAAATGTCAATGGTCTACCAGCTAAATTGCAGTGGTCTGAAGGGATAGGTCCATTCTATGAAGTCTATATCTATGACAGAAATGACACCCACCCTGTATTCAAGAGCATGTTGTGTCTCAACCGAAGGCAGGCAGAACACAAAAACCTCAGGTGATTTATAGTTGGGTCTAAGCTACAACATGCGAATATGAAACAAATCGGCGTTTACGTGTTTTTAGATCACAGAGAAAATCATTTATAGAGTACTTTGACGACCCTGTTTGTAAGCTTTCCAATTCTATCAAACTCAACTGTTTATATTTTCCAGTGATGAAGACAAGGATGTCATGGATCTGTCATGGTAGGGTGGGGAAGGCAAAACAGATCAACTTTGAGCATATCCATCTTTTTTTTATTATCAAAAAGGATACTGTAAATAAGTGACTGAATGGTTTCATCCAGGTACCAAATCAGGACCTGAACTCCCCCGTCCCGCAATCTGTTTTGTAGTCCATTTTCAATAAAGTGAGAGGTCCACAACTTCCCCCCCAAAATTTTAGGGATCAGGGTTGAAATCGGGGAAAGGAGGATACCCAAACCCTCTGAATCAGAGCGGTGAGGGGGGCTGCCTGTATCAACATCTACGTCTTCAGTGCCCGGGGAACAGTGGGTTAACTGCCTTGCTCATTCACAGTAGTTCACATCTGTGTCTGTTTTCAAAGTTTGCTTTAGGTTTGTCCGGGAACAAATGCACTCATTGGGATGCACGGCAACACAGACCGAATCTGGAAGAGAGGCAGTGATTGGTGCACGCTGTCTGGAGCTGAAAATCACAATCGTGTAGTTTGATGATAAGGTGGGACTGCTATCGATCCTGTTAGGCCCTGTGTTTCACATTCACACACCCACCACCAGGATGGCGTGTTTGTGCTGAAGTGGGGTTATTACCAGTTGATTGCTATTTTCACCTAGAAGGCTCATTTTGATTAATCAAATATGATGCAGTTTGGTGTGTTGGGCATGTCTTACTCCATGTTTTCTTCTAGACTTGTATTGATCTGATTATCCGATTCTACTAAAAGACAGGCATCACAAACTATTTGAGCGTATGATGCTTTTGCGTTTGACAGTAAACATGTTTCCTTCTATCTTTCGAGAATGATCTTGGGCGTTGCCCCTTTAAGTAGGACAAGGAACCCTCTAAGAGCATGCGGAGAAGATCAAGGGATCCGAATGACTTTGTATGCAACGCTTCCATGCATGAAGGACCAGCGACTCAGAGCCCAATGATGATGCTTTGTATGAACATATCAACCATATATGATCAACAGGGAATTTAGTTTTAGTTTTTATTACCATCTAAACCTCATTGGTATTAGCCCACATTGTCTTGTTCCTGGAATGAGGAATATTTACATAGAGAGTATGTGATATATGACATCTCCATGTTAAGTTGTAGAGTATGTGATATATGACATCTCCATGTTAAGTTGTAGAGTATGTGATATATGACATCTCCATGTTAAGTTGTAGAGTATGTGATATATGACATCTCCATGTTAAGTTGTAGAGTTTGTAATATATTCTGTGTTAGTGGAAATTTCCTTGCCTATTAGAGGGTGATGGATTGAAAGTGAAGGAGACAAGTGAAGGAGACAAGTGAAGGAGACAGCTTTGACCTTATCGCTGGATTAAGGGGTACGTTTTACAAGACTAGTTTTATTGTCCCTTCACTTCCTGTCATGTTTTAGTTAGCAGTTTCACTTATTTAATATTCTCCCCAGAGGGATGGAGAAATGACATAGTACACGTTTAGGTCTTTAATTGCCTGACAAAATGCTCAAAGAAAGTTCAAACACTTTTTTTTTTGTGGAAGGTTGAATGGTTTATGGATTCACCTTGTTATTCAAATCAGCCAATTTCTGATTCGGAGATGTGCCATTTCTGCAATAATGAACTCAGAATGAATAACATTAGTCTAACCCTGTGAGACCCAAGCATAGATCCAAAATGAGGGAAAAATGTATTACCCTTCAGATTTTCTTGTAATAGAGAGCAATGGTAATGGTGTATTTTCGTATGCGCTAACGGAGGCTAACTCTGTCATGGGTCGTTGGCCAAAGCCTATGGGGAAATGAATGTTTTTTGGGGATAAATGCCGAAAATAAGGTCTGTGGTACACAGGTTTAGGAGATCTTATACGTTTTGTTCTATGGGATAATCTTCATTCGCTAATGTCACTTTTTGTGAATTTTTCGAGCATTTATGTTATCAAAACAAGCACATAAAGCACGTACGGCTTAATAATTCATGAAGGTCATGTTAACTGACTAATATCATAGAACAAAAAATATAAGATCTCTCAAGGTTGTGTTAAATAAAGGTTAAGTTTTTTTATTTTTAATAATGTCTCCCATAGGGATGGCCATCAAAGCAGAGGTAGAACATGCCAACTCATTTCCCTTTTTTAGGACGACTGTCAAGGTCGGTGAAGGGATCAGGAGACAGTCGCAGGAATGCCGAACATGTTTTTTTATTATATCCAAATTACAGCGCGCCATGTAAAGGCACGGGGACGGAGACCAAACAAACACATATACAAAAAACACGGTTGAAACCCAAAACAAAAGAACGAGGAGTACCTTGAATAAATACACGGGGCGCACAATGATACCACACAGGTCCAAACCCGTAATCATCTGCACAATACAAATGGCACGAAAGCCAAAACAACACAGCACAGGTACTCACAGCCGACCAACGGACATTGTAACGATAATCGACAGGACAATGGAAACCAAAGGGCACATCTATACAATTACAATCAGGGAAATGAGGACCAGGTTTGCGTAATGACACAGTTCCAGGGGGATCCGTGACAACTACAAGCTGACCTCTAATTATGAAAATAAATACATATACAGTATATATTTCAAGTTAGTAGAAATATTTTCTGGAAATGTTTACAAAAATGAAACATTTGGCGTCAATTGTACGGACCAGTTGTGGTAAGAAAACTATGAAATTCGATTTTATTTTATTTTAAACAATGTGATTGATAAAAAGTCTACGGGTATATACATCTGAAATTAAGTTATATTTTGTCTGAAATAGCAATATTTATCAACTTTATCTATCTAAATCTGAGTATTTTACTGTCAGAAACATATATCTGTGAAATGTATGAAGAACACCTACAGTGGGGAGAACAAGTATTTGATACACTGCCGATTTTGCAGGTTTTCCTACTTACAAAGCATGTAGAGGTCTGTAATTTTTATCATAGGTACACTTCAACTGTGAGAGACGGAATCTAAAACAAAAATCCAGAAAATCACATTGTATGATTTTTAAATAATTAATTTGCATTTTATTGCATGACATAAGTATTTGATCACCTACCAACCAGTAAGAATTCCGGCTCTCACAGACCTGTTAGTTTTTCTTTAAGAAGCCCTCCTGTTCTCCACTCATTACCTGTATTAACTGCACCTGTTTGAACTCGTTACTTGTATAAAAGACACCTGTCCACACACAATCAAACAGATTCCAACCTCTCCACAATGGCCAAGACCAGAGAGCTGTGTAAGGACATCAGGGATAAAATTGTAGACCTGCACAAGGCTGGGATGGGCTACAGGACAATAGGCAAGCAGCTTGGTGAGAAGGAAACAACTGTTGGCGCAATTATTAGAAAATGGAAGAAGTTCAAGATGACGGTCAATCACCCTCGGTCTGGGGGCTCCATGCCAAGAGTTTCACCTCGTGGGGCATCAATGATCATGAGGAAGGTGAGGGATCAGCCCAGAACTACACGGCAGGACCTGGTCAATGACCTGAAGAGAGCTGGGACCACAGTCTCAAAGAAAACCATTAGTAACACACTACGCCGTCATGGATTAAAATCCTGCAGCGCACGCAAGGTCCCCCTGCTTAAGCCAGTGCATGTCCAGGCCTGTCTGAAGTTTGCCAATGACCATCTGGATGATCCAGAGGAGGAATGGGAGAAGGTCATGTGGTCTGATGAGACAAAAATAGAGCTTTTTGGTCTAACTCCACTCGCCGTGTTTGGAGGAAGAAGAAGTATGAGTACAACCCCAAGAACACCATCCCAACCGTGAAGCATGGAGGTGGAAACATCATTCTTTGGGGATGCTTTTCTGCAAAGGGGACAGGACGACTGCACCGTATGAGGGGAGGATGGATGGGGCCATGTATCGCGAGATCTTGGCCAACAACCTCCTTCCTCAGTAAGAGCATTGAAGATGGGTCGTGGCTGGGTCTTCCAGCATGACAACGACACGAAGCACACAGCCATGGCAACTAAGGAGTGCTCCGTAAGAAGCATCTCAAGGTCCTGGAGTGGCCTAGCCAGTCGTCCAGACATGAACCCAATAGAAAATCTTTGGAGGGAGCTGAAAGTCCGTATTGCCCAGCCACAGCCCCGAAACCTGAAGGATCTGGAGAAGATCTGTAGGAGGAGTGGGCCAAATCCTGCTGCAGTGTGTGCAAACCTAGTAACAGACTACAGGAAACGTATGATCTCTGTAATTGCAAAACAAAGGTTTCTGTACCAAAATATTAAGTTCTGCTTTTCTGATGTAATCAAATACTTATGTCATGCATAAAATGCAAATTAATTTACTTTAAATGTCATACAATGTGATTTTCTGGATTTTTGTTTAGATTCCGTCTCTCATAGTTGAAGTGTACCTATTGATAAAAAATTACAGACCTCTACATGCTTTGTAAGTAGGAAAACCTGCAAAATCGGCAGTGTATCAATACTTGTTCTCCCCACTGTATGTATGGAGACTAACTTACTTTTAGTTTGGTTTTCCTTTCTGGTTTAACCATTGGTTGTTCTTAAAAACCTCTCTGGGCTAGGTGTGCCGCTAGCGACCCACCTAAACAACATCAGGTGAAATTGCAGAGCGCGAAATTCAAAATACAAAAATCGTAATATTAAACATTCATGAAAATACAAGTGTCTTACATCGTTTAAAGCTTAACTTCTTGTTAATCCAGCTGCTTTGTCATATTTCAAAAAGGCTTTACGGCGAAATCATACCATGAGATTATCTGAGGACAGCCACCCCGCGTACAAAAGCATTAAAAACATTTTCCAAACCAGCAGTGGCGTCACGAAAGTCAGAAATAGCGATAAAATAAATCACTTACCTTTGAAGATCTTCCTCTGTTTGCGATCCCAAGGGTCCCAGCTACATAAAAAATTGTTGTTTTGTTCGATAAAGTCCTTCTTTATATCCCCAAAAAGTCAGTTTAGTTGGCACGCTTGATTCAGTAATCCCCCTGTCACCCTTGTTCAAAATGCATACCCAAGCAATCCCAAAAAGTACCAATAAACTTCGTCCAAACAAGTCAAACAACATTTCTAATCAATCCTCAGGTACCCTAATATGTACATAAACAATAAAATTTAAGACGGAGAATAGTGTGTTTCAATACCGGAGAATAAAGTGTCTGGAAGTGTTTAGTAAACACAACATTAACTGTGATGGTAAACAGCAGTAAACACAGCAGTAACACACACATGTGTACATGGCAGTAAACACAAGAGTAAACACAAACAGTATTCACAACATTAACTGTGATGGTAAACAGCAGTAAACAATAGTAAACACAACAGTAAACACAACAGTAAAAACAACAGTAAACACATTAGTAAACACAACAGTAAACACAACAGTAAACACAAGAGTGTACATAGCAGTAAACACAACAGTAAACACAACAGTAAACTCAGCAGTAAACACAACAGTAAACACAACAGTAAACTCAGCAGTAAACACAACAGTAAACACAACAGTAAACACAACAGTAAACTCACAGTAAACACAACAGTAAACACAACAGTAAACTCAGCAGTAAACACAACAGTAAACACAAAAGTAAACTCAGCAGTAAACACAACAGTAAACGCAACAGTAAACTCAGCAGTAAACACAACAGTAAACACACACGTGTACATGGCAGTAAACACAAGAGTAAACACAACAGTATTCACAACATTAACTGTGATGGTAAACAGCAGTAAACAATAGTAAACACAACAGTAAACACAACAGTAAAAAACACAGTAAACACATTAGTAAACCAACAGTAAACACAACAGTAAACACAAGAGTGTAACATAGCCAGTAAACACAACAGTAAACACAACAGTAAACTCAGCAGTAAACACAACAGTAAACTCAGCAGTAAACACAACAGTAAACACAACAGTAAACTCAACAGTAAACAGACTCAGATTTTAGTTTATCGTTCTATTTTCTCTCTCTTGACAAGGATGACGACGAGGAAGACGATGATGAAAACAGAAACAGCACCTGATGAAAATGACTGCGTGCTAAATAAAAGTTGATCTGAAAGTGCTGAGCTATGAAAGGGATGTGTACAGGAGCAGCAGAAGAAATGGACAGAATGTCTCTAGGTGTTTTGGCTTCCTTTCTATCCCTTCTCATGTTAATACAACAATTGCGTTTCCGTGTGAATTCTCTCATACAGTGTGGCAGTGCGTGCACCTACAGTATGTTAAATTCACATTTGTTCCTTTATTTATTCCTCGGGGTATCTTTGCTCATCATATCTGTCATATCATAGATCAACAAGAGACATCAAATTAAGTCAATTATACATGATTCCAGACCAATATTTACTTTATTATGAGCTTAGGGGGCCTACAGGTACACAGGTGCCGTACAGAAATAATGATTGCATTGTGATTTGCATCCTGCCAAGAGCTTGACATTAGCGACCAACCGTGTTACATTGATCCATGTTCATCTACCCAGTGTTATTTTTCAACAGGACTCAAAATAAAACAATGACAGAACAGAAAAGAAAACCAGTTTAATTTATTTTTGACAATGAACCATATTGACCGTATTCAGTTATATAAAGTGTCTGGTGGCAGACACATTCAAGTCACTATCCAATGCATGATTAAATCTCTCTCCCTCTCTCCCTGTGCGTCACTTTTTAGGCCTCCCCCTCCAGGGGATGTCTTGTTCCTGACAGGCTGGGTGATAGTTTTGGGGGGGAAAGGTTCAGCGCCTTGCGATGGGGCGAGAGGAGATTGTGTTGACAGATTAGTGTGCTGCTGAGACGGTTTGGGGGGGGATGGGAGGGGGAACCCGGGGTCAAAGGGTCAAACGGAACACGTCTACTCACTGACAGCACAGTGACATCCTCATGGCAGGCAAGCCCCCTAAGATAGAGGGTGATGGGTCAGTGTTGGAACGTGTGTGCGTGTGTCTGTCTCTGTTTGTGTGTGTGTGTGTGTGTGTGACTGCATATGCATGCGTGTGTGAGTGAGTGAGTGTACTGTATGTATAGCTGAGTAGCTAAGCAACAGTATGACTGATGACACAAAATCAGGTAAATCATGAGACAATCTCATAACTTGAAACTGGACCCCTCTTCCACAGCCTTGTGACATCCATCTTTAGCATACAACTACCACTGTAAGCCTCCAGAAAGAACTGTAATTGAGTAACAATCTGTTCCGTGGTAATTATTTGTACGGCAAACAGCTCGTTTCAATTAGAAGGAAACGCATAAACAAATCTACTTGAAATTAAATGAAGAGGGATGTTACTCATATGATGGTTGGAATTATTGGTAAATGTCTACAAACAAGTGACTGGGGGCAACAGAGGCGTCAAGTTGCTCAACTACTTTCGGGGGAAATATATGCCGCGGGAGAAGCCTGAGATTCCATCACACCACCCTGAGAAGATTCCAGAGACGGAGAAACTCTGTCTACAAACAAATTCTTTATTCCCTCGCATTAGTGTAGTGAAATTAAAAGTCTCTGAAAAACAGCTATGTCAACAGCATGTCAACATCCGTGTCAACAGCATGTCAACAGCCATGTCAACATCCATGTCAACAGCATGTCAACATCCATGTCAACAGCATGTCAACATCCATGTCAACAGCCATGGTCAACATCCATGTCAACAGCATGTCACATCCATGTCAACACAGTCCATGTTCAACACCAGTCAACCATGTCAACAAGCATGTCAACATCCATGTCAACAGCATGTCAACATCCATGTGTCAACAGCCATGTCAAACATCCATGTCAAACACATGTCAACAGCCATGTCAACAGGCATGTCAACAGCCATGTCAACAGCGCATGTCAACGATCCATGTCAACAGCCATGTCAACATCCATTGTCAACAGCATTCACAGCCCATAGCAACAGCCATGTCAACATCCATGTCAACAGCCATGTCAACATCCATGTCAACAGCATGTCAACAGCCATGTCAACAGCATGTCAACAGAATGTCAACAGGCATGTCAACATCCACGTCAACAGCCATGTCAACATCCATGTCAACAGCATGCCAACAGCCATGTCAACAGCATGTCAACAGCCATGTCAACAGCATGTCAACAGCATGTCAACAGCCATGCCAACAGCATGCCAACAGCCATGTCAACAGCATGTCAACAGCATGTCAACAGCCATGTCAACAGCATGTCAACAACCAGGTCAACAGCCATGTCAACAGCCATGTCAACAGCCATGTCAACAGCCATGAAAACAGCCATGACAACAGCCATGACAACAGCATGTCAACAACCAGGTCAACAGCCATGTCAACTTCAGATAACATTATTTTTACTCTGCTTATTTATTTACTGGAGGGAAGGAAAAATAGGGAGAATATAAATCACTGTTGAGTCCGCAGTCTTGTATAGGTCTGAGGTCTGAGACTTCTCAGGCTTTGGGGGGTGGAGTGTGTGGTGCTCTTTATTCGCACTGTGTGTGTGGGATGCAGGGTGACACGGATCCTACCAAGGGATTGGTTTACACCCCCACAGACCTGCCAAGATAAGAGATTAATAACTGTCTCTGCAGCAACACAAAACGCTCCGACAAAATAACAGGCATTTTACCTCAAAGAGACTCTGTCTGATGACTGGTAAGAACTGCTGTAACCTATTAGACGCTTCAGTGACCGCCTTTAGTGGCTGCTGCTCGGAAGGTCAGAGGGAGGAGGGCAATCTAGAATTTAGTCAAGGTAAAGCTGGATGGAAGAGAGGGGAAAATGAACACTCCTGGGTCTCCAAGAGATTTGTGGATAATTTAATCAGAGGTGGTGAAGAGAAATTCACAGGGGAGAAGGAAGGGAAGTTATGTTATCCTTGTCTGCACTCCATATTCTCTCTCTCGCTCCATTCACTCTCTCGCTCTCTCTCTCTCGCTCGCTCTCTATATCCCTCACTGTCAGTCCCTCTATCCCTCTATTTCTGTACCTCACTCTGTCCCTCTCTCTCTCTATCTCTCTCTGTCCCTTTATCTGTCCCTCAATCTCTCAATCTCTCCATTCTCTCACTCTCTCCCTGTCCCTCTATCCCTCTCTGTCTGTCCCTCTGTCTTTCTCTCCCTCTTTCTGGGTTGGGTTAAATGCAGAAGACACATTACAGTTGAATACATTCTCTCTCTGTCTCTCTGTCTCTCTCTCTCTCTCTCTCAAAGGAGGCTTTGTTGCGAAATAGGAAGCTGATTCTAGATTTAATTTTGGATTGTAGATGCTTAATGTGAGTCTGGAAGGATGCTAGGTATTTATAGTTGTCCACATATTCTATGTCAGAACCGTCTAGAGTAGTGATGCTCTTCGGGAAGGAGGGTGCGTGCAGCAACCAGTTGAAGAGCATGCACTTAGTTTTACTAGCATTTAAAATCATTTGGAGGCCACGGAAGGAGTGTTGTATGGTGTTGAAGTTTGTTGGGAGGTTTATTAGCACAGTGTCCAAAGAAGGGCCAGATGTATACAGATTGGTGTCATCTATGTAGAGGTGGATCAGAGAATCACCAGAAGCAAGAGCGACATCGTTGATATATATAGAGAAAAGAGTCGGCCCGAGATTTGAACCCTGTGGCATCCCCATAGAGACTGCCAGAGGTCTGGACAACATGCCCTCTGATTTGACACACTGAACTCTGTCAGAGAATTAGTTGGTGACATTGCCAAAGCAAGTAAATAGATAAGAAACAAAAGCAAAATAAACAATACAAATTGTACAGTAAACATTACTCTCACAAAAGTTCCAAAATAAAAAAAAAATTTCAAATGTAATTTTATGTCTAACAATTATGTCAAACAATTTTATGTTGTAACAATGTGAAAATATTTAAAGTACAAAGGGAAAATAAATAAACATAAATATAGGTAGTATTTACAATGGTGTTTGTTTTTCACTGGTTGCCCTTTTCTTGTGGCAACAGGTCACAGATCTTGATGCTGTGATGGCACACTGTGGTATTTCACCCAGTAGATATGGGAGTTTATCAAAATTAGATTTGTTTTCGATTTATTTGTGGGTCTGTGTAATTTGAGGGAAATATGTGTCTCTAATATGGTCATATATTTGGCAGGAGGTTAGGAAGTGCAGCTCAGTTTCCACCTCATTTTGTGGGCGGTGTACACATAGCCTGTCTTCTCTTCAGAGCCAGTTTCTGCCTTCTGTGGCCTTTCTCAATAGCAAGGCTATGCTCACCGAGTCTGTACATAGTCAAAGAATTCCTTAATTTTGGGTTTGTCAAAGTGGTCAGGTATTCTGCCACTGTGTACACTCTGTTTAGGGCCAAATAGCATTCTAGTTTGCTCAGTTTTTTTGTGAATCTTTGTAAATGTGTCAAGTAGTTATCTTTGTTGTTTTCTTGTGATTTGGTTGGGTCTAATTGTGGTGCTGTCTTGAGTCTCTGTGGGGTCTGTTTGTGTTTGTGAACAGAGCCCCAGGACCAGAAATTAACCTGGAGCTCTTCTCCAGTTTAATTTCTCTGTAGTTGATGGATTTGTTAGGGAAGGTTTGGGAATATTTCCCGTTTAGGTGGTTGAAGAATTTAACGGCTTATTTCCAGATTTTAATGATTTGCGGCCTAGTTCTCCTCTGCATGTGTTATCAGGTGGTTTATGTTTTACATGGAGGATATTTTTGCGGAATTCAACATGCAGTGTCTCAATTGGTCGTTTGTCCAATTTTGTGTTTTCTTGGTTGGTGAGCGGACCCCAGACCTCACAGCCATAAAGGGCAATGGGTTCTATAACTGATTCAAGTATTTTATCCCACATCGTAATTGTTATGTACCCTTGTAAACTCAGCAAAAAAAGAAACATCCTCTCACTGTCAACTGTGTTTATTTTCAGCAAACTTAACTTTTTAGGGATAGGGGGCAGCATTTTCACTTTTGGATGAATTGGTGCCCATAGTGAACTGCCTCCTACTCTGTCCCAGATGCTAATATATGCATATTATTATTACTATTGGATAGAAAACACTCTGAAGTTTCTAAAACTGTTTGAATTATGTCTGTGAGTATAACAGAACTCATATGGCAGGCAAACTTCCAAACAGGAAGTGGAAATTCTGGGGCTGATTGATGTTAAAGTCATCGCCTATTCAATTCCCAGTAAGATATGGATCTGTTCGCACTTCCTATGCCTTCCACCGGATGGCAGCTATTTGAGTCAGTGGTCTGGCAGAATGCTAGTTCCTGGTTACGCGCTAGTCATGATATCGCCATGTGTTCCATTACTCTGTAGACAAAAACGTATGCTCCGGTTGGAACGTTATTGGATATATATGATAACAACATCCTGAAGATTGATTCTCTACTTAATTTGACCAGTTTATTCGACCTGGAATATAACTTTTTGAAGTTTTCGTCCGAGTTCGCCTGGACCGGCGCCAGCGTTTGGACATGTGAACTAAACGTGCTAGCAAAAGTAGCTATTTGGACATAGTAATGGACATTATTGAACAAAACAACAATTTATTGTGGAACTAGGATTCCTGGCACTGCATTCTGATGAAAGATCATCAAAGGTAATGGAATATTTATAATGTAATTTCGTATTTCTGTTGACTCCAACATGGCGGAGAAATGTTGTGTATTTCTGAGCGCCGTCTCAGATTATTGCATGGTTTGCTTTTTCCTAAAGTTAAAATAAAATCTGACACAGCGGTTGCATTAAGAACAAGTGTATCTTTAATTATATGTAAAACATGTATCTTTCATCAAAGTTTATGATGAGTATTTTTGTTATTTGACGTGGCTCTCTGTAATTACTCCGGATATTTTGGAGGCATTTCTGAACATGGTGCCAATGTAAACCGAGATTTGTGGATATAAATATGCACATTATCGAATAAAACATAAATGTATTGTGTAACATGATGTCCTATGAGTGTCATCTGATGAAGATTATCAAAGGTTAGTGATTCATTTTATCTCTATTTCTGCTTTTGTGACTATCTTTGGCTGGGAAAAATGTCTGTGTGTTTTTTTGGATTTGGTGGTGATCTAACATAAATATATGTTGTGTTTTTGCTGTAAAACATTTTAAAAATCGGACAAGATGGGTAGATTCAAGGTAGTTGGATATTCCAGTGGGTTCTGGTAGTCTTTAATAGTTCATTTTAAAATGTGTATTTTATGAATATATGTATATGTTATTGCTGTTTGTTCTTTGTTAAAAAAATCTAAAAGATTGGAGAAGTGGTTTATCCATACATCTGTGTTTTGGATAGATAACTCTTCATGTTTGATTAGAGTTTTCCAATTTTCCCAGAAGTGGTTAGATTCTATGGATTCTTCAATTACATTGAGATGATTTCTGAAGTGCTGTTCCTTCTTTTTCCGTAGTGTATTTCTGTATTGTTTTAGTGATTCACTGTAGTGAAGGCGTAGGGTCAGGTTTTCTGGGTCTCTATGTTTTGGGTTGGACAGGTTTCTCAATTTCTTTCTTAGGTTTTTGCATTCTTCATCAAACCATTTGTCATTGTTGTTAATTGTCTTAGGTTGTCTGCTTGGAATGTTTTGAGTTGATTTGATAGAGAAGCTGAGAGGTCAAATATACTGTTTAGGTTTTCTACTGCCAAGTTTACACCTTCACTATTACAGTGAAACCTTTTGTCCAGGAAATTGTCCAGCTGGGATGGAATTTTTGGTTAGTCTGGAAGGGTGTCTCACTGGTCTGGGTGGGGTGTCCATTGCTCTGTTGCTTCTGTGTGAGGTTCTGAGGATACGGTTGAGGGTGACGTCCTTCAGGGTCCTGGCAAATGTTTGGATTGCTGCCTTGTAGAGGTGGACCTGGACGTGAAGGCTGTTCAAGTCCAGGCTGGAGTGGTAGGCCATGTATACATTAGGTTTAGAGGCCCAGTCTTGCGAAATGCTTGCATTCAACACTGTATGGTGGCAAGGTGAAAGTATTTTCGTGTTAGCAGGTTGGAGATAACCACTTGTGCATTGGGGAAAGTGGAAGAAGCTTTTTCAATCACTCCCTTGAGTGGTGTTGAGACCCTTTCCTGCTGGACCCTCAGGTCATGTGTGCCCATGTGAATTATGATGTGGTTGGGGGACCCTTGTCTGTCCTCTGACAGCAGCTCCAGGGTATGTCTAGTGTTTGGGCACCATAGTTTAGCTACTTCGTGTTTCGTAAAATTTTTATCCTGTTGAATGTATTTGCCATTTAAGTCAATGAGGAGCACAATCTCTGGCTTTTGTGTGTCCTCAGTGGATGTGGGGGGGTTGTCAGGAGGGGGTGGAGTCTGTTGGGTTGGTGGGTCCTGTGATGTCTGTCCCATTGTGGTGTTGAGGTTGTGGTCCGAGTCTGAGCTGTGCTGTTAAAATGGCGCCGGAAGAAATGGCAGCAGTTTTACGGGCGCCCAACCAATTGTGCTATTATATGTTTTTTTTCGAGTTATTTGTAACTTATTTTGTACATAATGTTTCTACAACCGTATCTTACGGGCAAAACAGACCTTCTGGATATCAGGACAGCGATCATTCACCTCGGATTAGACAAAGATTTTTTCTTCAACAAGCAGGACACACAAGACATTCTCCAAACACCCGGCAGGGTCAACATCCCCGTTATTTGCAAGAGGAAGTGACGCAGGTACAGAGGACAAAGAACCGGATGCCTGGTCAGGACCCGGAAAAGGCGGGTGGGAAATCCGCCGTTACCGTCAATACTACTCGCAAACGTGCAATTATCTACCAAATTTCCATCAATATGTTAAATGTGCAACCAGAGGGAAAAAAATTCTAGATCACCTGCACTCCACACAAAAAGACGCATACAAAACTCTCCCTTGCCCTCCATTTGGTAAATCCGACCACAACTCTATCCTCCTGATTCCTGTTTACAAGCAAAAATTTAAGCAGGAAGCACCAGTGACTCGGTCTATAAAAAAGTGGTCAGATGAAGCAGATACTAAACTAGAGGACTGCTTTGCTATCACAGACTGGAACATGTTCCTGAATTCTTCCGATGGCATTGAGGAGTACACCACATCAGTCACTGGCTTTATCAATAAGTGCATCGAGGACGTCGTACAGTGACTGTACGTACATACCCTTACCAGAAGCCATGGATTACAGGCAACATTCGCACTGAGCTAAAGGGTAGAGCTGCAGCTTTCAAGGAGCAGGACTCTAACCCGGAAGATTATAAGAAATCCCGCTATGCCCTCCGACGAACCATCAAATAGGCTAAGCGTCAAAACAGGGCTAAGATTGAATCATACTACATCGGCTCCGACGCTCGTCTTATGTGGCAGGCTTGCAAACTATTACAGACTACAAAGGGAAGCACAGCCGCGAGCTGCCCAGTGACACAAGCCTACCAGACGAGCTAAAACACTTATATGCTCGCTTTGCGGCAAGCAACACTGAAGCATGCATGAGAACATCAGCTGTTCCAGACGACTGTGTGATTACGCTCTCCGTAGCCGACGTGAGTAATACCTTTAAACAGGTTAACATACACAAGGCTGCGGGGCCAGATGGATTACCAGAACGTGTGCTCCGGGCATGTGCCACTCCAATTTGCATACCGCCCAAACAGATCCACAGATGATGCAATTTTTATTGCACTCCACAATGCCCTTTCTCACCTGGACAAAAGGAACACTTATGTGAGAATGCTATTCATTGACTACAGCTCAGCATTCCATACCATAGTACCCTCAAACCTCATCACTAAGCTAAGGCTCCTGGGACTAAACACCTCCCTCTGCAACTGGATCCTGGACATCCTGACGGACCACCCCCAGGTGGTGAGGGTAGGTAGCAACACATCTACCACGCTAATCCTCAACACTGGAGCTCCCCAGGGGTGCGTGCTCAGTCCCCTCCTGTACTACCTGTTCACCCACAACTGCATGGCCAGGCACGATTCCAACACCATCATTAAGTTTCCAGACGACACAACAGTGGTAGGCCTGATCACCGACAACGACGAGACAGCCTATAGGGAGGAGGTCAGAGACATGACCGGGTGGTGCCAGAATAACAACCTATCCCTCAACGTAACCAAGACTTAAGAGATGATTGTGAACTTCTGGAAAAGGAGGACCGAGCAGGTTGAGAGCTTCAAGTTCCTTGGTGTCCACATCAACAAAAAACTAGAATGGTCCAAACACACCAAGACAGTCATGAAGAGGGCACGCCAAAGCCTGTTCCCCCTCAGGAAACTAAAAAGATTTGGCATGGGTACTGAGAACCTCAAAAGGTTCTACAGCTGCAACATCGAGAGCATCCTGACTGGTTGCATCACTGCCTGGTACGGCAATAGCTCGGCCTCAGACTGCAAGGCACTACAAAGGGTAGTGCGTACGGCCCGGTAGATTACTGGGGCTAAACTGCCTGCCATCAAGGACTTCTACACCAGGCGGTGTCAGAGGAAGGCCCTAAAAATGGTCAAAGACCCCAGCCACCCCAGTCATAGACTGTTCTCTCTACTACCGCATGGCAAGCGGTACCGGAATGCCAAGTCTAGGACAAAAAGGCTTCTCACCAGTGTTTACCCCCAAGCCATAAGACTCCTGAACAGGTAATCAAATGGCTACCCGGCTGCTACTCTCTGTTCATCATATATGCATAGTCACATTAACTATACATTCATGTACATACTACCTCAATTGGGCCGACCAACCAGTGCTCCCGCACATTGGCTAACCGGGCTATCCGCATTGTGTCCCACCCACCAACCCCTCTTTTACGCTACTGCTACTCTCTGCTCATCATATATACATAGTCACTTTAACCATATCTACATGTACATACTAGCTCAATCAGCCTGACTAACCGGTGTCTGTATGTAGCCTCGCTACTTTTATAGCCTCACTACTGTATATAGCCTGTCTTTTTACTGTTGTTTTATTTCTTTACCTACCTATTGTTCACATAATACCTTTTTTGCACTATTGGTTAGAGCCTGTAAGTAAGCATTTCATGGTAAGGTCTACACCTGTTGTATTCGGCGCACGTGACAAATACACTTTGATTTGATTTGATTTGTTCCCCAAAGCAAATCAGGTGGAGAATAATAGGTTTATTCAAAAATGACAAATCTGGGAAGTAGATGGTTCATTCTCCCCTATCCTCATTGACTTTCTCCACAGAACAAAGAACAGGATTCCATTTATAACTCCCCACCCTAGCCTGGGGTTGACCAATCAGAAGTCCTTGCAGTACAACTGGGCCAATGGCCAAACAACAATTATCCTGCTCCAGACTCAATGTATAGAACGTAGCACACATAACTCTGAGTTCAGGACTGACATTCCACAGATTGTTGAACTCAGAGCTGTTAAACTCAGACCCAACTCCTATTTACATTGAAAATTCACTATTGACCATTAGTACTCTATTTAGTTTATGGTATTCTCGTTCTCTCATCCTCTGCGTTGTGTATTTATCTTCAAAATAGTCTTATACATGTGTGCCTCATGTTCTCTCACATCAGTCCATAGAGCAACCAGCTCTCTCAGACAGTCATTCAACTCAGACAGCCATCAAGAAAATGACCTTGAATTTATTGACTTTTACTTGTTGTCTTCAGAAGTAGCTTCAGACTGAATATTACTCACTCAGTGTTGTGTTGGATGGTATTTCCAGGTTCTGCTGTGTTTCTTCTGCATGTTTTGGTTTTAGGTATGGAATTTTGATTTGGATCGAAGGTTTTAATTTTGAGGTTAGTATCCTGTATAAGTCCTTGCAAAAAAATTCAAATTTATCGGCATTTATCCAAATCTAATTCTAAATTTTTGCAGATGTACTCAGGAGCTCTCTCTCCCATCTTTCTCCCCCATCTCTCTCTCTCTCTCATTTCTCTCTCTCTCCCATCTCTCTCTCTCTCTCTCTCTCTCT
>NW_019943063.1:26930-37348 GCF_002910315.2 Salvelinus sp. IW2-2015 | reverse complement strand
TCTCCTTCTTTCATTTCTCTCTCTCTCAATCTCTCTCTCTCTCTCTTTCTTTCTCATCTCTCCCATCGTCTCTCTTTTCTTTCTCCCCGAACGACATCCCCAATCTCTTCACTTCTATCTCTATCTACACATCGTCTTGTCTCTTCTCCATCTCTTCGCCTCTCATCAGTCGTACTCTTTCAAATCCTCCTCCTCAAACTCTTCATCTACTCTCTCTCTCTCATTTCTCTCTCCTCTGCCCATCTCTCTCATCTCCTCTCTCTCTCTCATCGTCTCCTCCTCCGATTTGCGCTCCTCTCTCTCTCTCATTTTTCTCTCTCTTTCTTTCTCTCTCTCTCCATTCTCTCGTCCTCCTCGTCATCCTCTCGTCTCCCTCTCTCTCTCTTCATCTCTTTCTCTCTCTCATCTGCCTTCACTCTCTCTCTCTCATCCTTCTCTCTATTTCTCTCTCCCATCTCTCTCTTTCATTTGCTACTCTCTCTCTCTCATTTCTCTCTCTCCCATCTCTCTCTCTCCCATCTCTCTTTCTCTCCCATTTCTCTCTCTCTCCCATTTCTCTCTCTCTCCCTCTTGCGCCACCCCGAAATAACCCCCTTGCAGAAAACATTCCACTCCAATATCTTAAAACACACTTCTTCTGCTCTGCAGACACATAAAAAAATCTAAATAGAACCACTTCTTGTGACTCCCTACAACTCCACACTTTCTTCCAATACATTTCAGATTTTCCTGGAGACGTTAAACCGATTTCCCAAGTAGCATTGCGCCAAAACCCTGACAAAAACGAGTCTAGTGGTTACTTTTGTTCGAACAGGGCTTTACTTCTCTTGTTTCCCTTTTTCTTCGCCACTGTAACCCACTGTAATACACACTCTATCTCTCTCTCTTTCTCTCTGTCCCTCTATCTCTCTCTCTCTCTCCTATCTCTGTCATGACTTCCTCCGAAGTCGGTCCCTCTTCTTGTTCGGGCGATGTTCGGCGGTCGACTTCACCTTTCATTTTCCATTTGTTTTGTCTTGTCTTCCCACACACCTGGTTTCAATCCCATCAATTACATGTTGTGTATTTAACCCTCTGTTCCTCCTATGTCCTTGTCCGATATTGTTTATTGTAAGTGCTTGTGCATGTTGTGTTCTGGTGTACGTCGGGTTTTGTACCCATTTATTATTGTTCTGTATCCGGTGGGTTTTTATTTATTAAACTGAGCCGTTGGAAACACAGTTTTTGCTCTCCTGCGTCTGACTTCTCTGCCACCAGTACGCACCCCTTACAATCTCTCTCTTTCTCTCTCTGTCCCTCTCTTTCTCTCTTTCTCTCTCTCTCCATAATATCTTACTATTCTACTCATGTTTCTATATCCTTTATATTTGAGATAACTGTGAAACAACAACCAGGGTTGGCATCTTTGAACAGTCAAGCGATGAACTAATAACGTTACATGTCCTGATATCGGTTGCGTTCAAGGCCTCCACCTACCAAAGGACATGACTCAACGGCTCGTTATTGAAGGAACAACCAAAACCTGCTCTCAATCAAGTCTTCTTATTGTGATTCCTCATACTGTGTCAAAACAGTGCTCAAAAGACTCAGCGTCCACTCATTGGTCAAGACCCCTGTTCTATTCTATGTTTCTATTTTATTGAGACTTGGTTCCCTATCAGTTGCTAAACATGGTTTGTTTTGGCCCATAAACCTACCTGAGCTTCAAATGAAGTTTGTGAACAGAATTAATGTTTTTAAAAAGTGACTTGTTTTCAACAAGGCGATAAACAAAAGGAAGAGCGAGGGGACTGATTACCTTGTGGTTTCAGCTTGGTCAGGGTCTGGGGCCTTTTTCATCAATTTCTCATTAGGATTTCATTTCCAATTAGGCTTCTGTGCTCAATGGACAAAAAGGAGGCAAACAAACAATACATCAGGCATAGCTTTGCTTTTCTTAAGCACTGTTTTGTTTTATAGGTATTTATTCTTTGTCTTTTTCAGATAAAGGTATAAAAAATAAAAATATGGGGACTTCTCTCTCCGACCACTTGTTTGTTTATGGTCACAGTTGGCTTACTACATGTAAATTCTATGTTGTGACTAGAAAATATGATCGCAAATTAGCCGAGTAGTAACATTGTTGTAGCATAGTGGGAGAGTAGTTTAGCTTACCTCAGATGATGTAGTACAGGTGGGAGTTGCTTAATTTACCTCAGATTACCTGAATGTGCTTTAGCTGCAAACAACTGCCTTAGGTTCTGCTTTTAACCAGAATCGACAAGTTTGAATGTGTTATCCACATACTTTTGTATGTATAGTGGACATGTATTTTAACTCACTTTATAATTTATGAGTTGTACATTTTTAACGGTCCAACTGTCAACAATAACATCAATAGTTTAATTTGACAGATTCAATTAAATAATTCATTGTGTGTGGCTTTTGTTTTCCATATATTCATATCCAAGTACGTCTTGTGGCAGACCAGGGGGTGTGGTCAAGACGTTTACACAGATCAGACATGGACAGAATTGTATTAGCTCGGTTTCAAGGGTGTTAATTTAAATAACAAACTAAAAGAGAAGAATGGGTCTCCTCCAAGAGATACCGTCTTCTGAGCTCTGTGGTTTTGCAGTATCCTGTGGTGAACAAAACCGAGCTCCCTCTGGTACTGAGCAGGACTATACGAGAGTAACCTCTCTTCTCCTGTCACTTGAAACCAATGATCTCAGTAATCAATGTAGACTCCGTCTGTCACCAGACCTCGACGAGTCTCCCCCTGGTGGCTGACCTGCGGTACGCCACAGTCTCTAGCACCTAACCCATCTAACGGCAGCTAATACATACACTGAGTTTACAAAACACTAGAAAAACCTTCCTAATATTGAGTTGTATATTCGATTTCAGAATCATATGTGTAAACAGGGTTCTTTTAATAAATCCTCTTTTGGCACATGAACCGCTAGCGGGACACCTACGACAACATCCGGTGAAAATGCAGCGCGCAAAATTGAAAATACACAAAAATCATAATATTAAACATTCATGAAAATACAAGTATCATACATCATGTAAAAGCTTAACTTCTTGTTAATCCAACCGCGTTGTCAGTTTTAAAAAAGGCTTTATGGCAAAAGCATTCCATGCGATTATCTGAGGACAGTGCCCCACATCAAAATATTTTTCCACCAGCACAAGCGTCACAAAATCACAAATAGCGATTAAATAAATCACTTACCTTTGAAGATCTTCCTCTATTTTGCAATCCCGAAGGGTCCCAGCTACACAATGAATGGTTGTTTTGTTCGAATAAGTCCTTCTTTATATCCAAAAAAGTCAGTTTAGTTGACGCCAATGATCTCAGTAATCCACTCTTTCAACATGCATTCAAACGAATCCAACAAGTTACCGGTAAAGATCGTCCAAACAAGTCAAACGATGTTTCTAATTAATCCTCAAGTTCTCTAATATCTAAATAAACGATAATATTTAAGGAGAATAGTATGTTGAATATGAAAGATAAATAACGAAAAGCGTGCACCTCATTCACGCGCCAACAAGACCACTTTTCTAATGAGATACACCTTGGAGTTCTTCCAACTACTTGTTCATTTTTCAAAAAACAAGCATGAAACCCTTTCTAAAGGGTTTTCGCCTGCCATATCAGTTCTGTTATACTCACAGACTCACAGTGTCATGTTTTGTCTTTGATCATCATGTCTTGTCCCTGTGCTTCCCTCTGCTGGTCTTATTAGGTTCTTTCCCTCTTTCTCTCTCTCTCTCTCCTCCTGCCTCTCTCCCTCTCCCGCTCTCTCTCTCTATCGTTCCGTTCCTGCTCCCAGCTGTTTCTCATTCTCCTAACGACCTCATTTACTCTTTCACACCTGTCCCCTATTTTGCCCTCTGATTAGAGTCCCTATTTCTCCCTCTGTTTTCCGCTTCTGTCCTTGTCGGATTCTTGTTTGATGTTTGCTGTCCTGTGTCCTTGTTCCGCCCTGTCGTGTTTTTGCCTTCTTCAGATGCTGCGTGTGAGCAGGTGTCTATGTCAGCTACGGCCTGTGCCTTCCTGAAGCGACCTGCAGTCTGTGGTCGCGTCTCCAGTCGTTCCTCTCTACTGACGAGAGGATTTCAGTTTCCTGTTTTGGATTTACCTTTGATATATCCAGGAGAATCATTGTTTGTTTGATACTGGAATAAAGACTCTGTTTCTATTACGTCGCTTTTGGGTCCTCATTCATCAGCATAACACACAGAAACTCTGAGTGTTTTCTATCCAATTGTCACGTTCTGACCATAGTTCTTTTTTGTTTTCTTTGTTTTAGTGTTGGTCAGGACGTGAGCTGAGTGGYCATTCTATGTTGTGTGTCTAGTTTTCCCGTTTCTGTGTTTGGCCTGATATCGTTCTCAATCAGAGGCAGGTGTTAGTCATTGTCTCTGATTGGGAACCATATTTAGGTAGCCTGTTTTGTGTTGGGTTTTGTGGGTGGTTGTCTTCAGTCTTCGTGTGTCTGCACCAGACAGAACTGTTTCGGTTTTTCACATTTGTTGTTTTGTATTTTGTAGTGTTCACGTTTATTGTCTTTAATTAAACATGATGAACACTAACCACGCTGCGCTTTGTTCCGATCCTTCGTCCACAGAAGAAAGCCGCTACCAAGTATATGCGTATCCTAGCTTCTGGGTCTGAGTAACAGGCAGTTTACTCAGTCATCCGAAATTACAAACAAAAACCAGTCTCCAAAACAGGTTAATGAATTTGTTAGCATTGGCCTTATACCTCCTACCTACGTTAAGCCCTCAGTAGTGTTTGCATGGAGGAAACATGTGGGCTGGATACACCGCCTACCATACCTATCTCCAATGACCTACAGTATGTTTTTCAATTATCACATTACAGCTATGAATATTTGAACAAAGATAATATTTGGACAAGTAATATGGCTACTGTAAATAATATTTAAATGCTATCATGTGACATATACTGAGTTCATAAAACATTAGGAACACCTTCCTAATATTGAGGTTCCCCCATTTTGCCCTCAGAACAGCCTCAATTCGTTGGGGCATGGACTCTACAATGTGTCGAAAGCTTTACACAGGGATGCTGGCCCAATGCTTCCCACAGTTGTGTCAAGTTGGTTGGATGTCCTATGGGTGGTGGACCATTCTTGTTACACACGAGCATGAAAAATACAGCAGCATTACAGTTATTCTGTCTCAACTTACTTGCAGACTCATACGGTCGGTTACAGGTCAGTCTTTGAGTCTCTTACCGTCAGTCCTTCTTTTCAGTCTCTGGATGATTGCCATATACATGACATCATCCTCTATTCAGGTGAACTACAACATGTATTGCCATCAGCAAATGTTCTCATGGCTAACGATCAAAAACAAAAAGGTCTTATCCCAGGAAAATAAGTGTTTACAGAGCAGTCAGGAGAGAAGGAGGAACGAGGCAGGAGAGGAGGAGGAGGAACGAGGCAGGAGAGGAGGATGAACGAGGCAGGAGTGGAGAAAGACCGAGGCAGGAGAGGAGGAGAAAGAACGAGGCAGGAGAGGAGGAGGAACGAAGCAGGAGAGGAGGAAGAACGAGGCAGGATAGGGGGAAGAACGAGGCAGGAGAGGAGGAAGAACGAGGCAGGAGAGGAGGAAGAACGAGGCAGGAGAGGAGAAAGAAAGTGGCAAGAGAGGAGGAGGAAAGAGGCATGAGAGGAGAAAGAACGAGGCAGGAGAGGAGGAAGAATGAGGCAGAAGAGGAGAAAGAATGAGACAGGATAGGAGGAAGAACGAGGAAGGAGAGTATAAATAATGAGGCAGGAGATGAGAAGGCCAACGATGACAACAAAAAAGACAGGAGGAAAAAGTAGAAAGCGGCTGTTCTCATTACTGTCACCTGAAGATGCTCCGTTTGTGGCAGGAAAGCATCTCAGCGAGTGACAGATTTGGGTCCGGAGAAAACATGCAATAACACTCTTTATTCTTTGTCAGGGAGTCGAGGAAGTAGAGAAGTTGTGTGAAGCACTGCAGGGACTTTATAGGATTTGTAGATCCACAATACAATGAATGTCTATGGCTGAAGTGAATTCTATATTGTACTGTTCTATCTGATATGAATGGAATCATTTCCCGGATGTGAGTCTTGGAAGCTCAACAAAGTATAGTAGTGAATATTTCCATTTTCAGTTAAAATCCTCCTCATGCTACTTAGCATTGGGAGGAAGGACATGTCCTGGAAATACTGAGAAACTTTACTGATAGGGGTCACCAAACAATAACACTCAAATGACATAGCAGATTTAGGGTGCAATCTCTCTCTCTCTGTCTCGTTCTCTTTCTCTCTGTGTCTCTCTCTCTCCCTACCCTCCTTTACCCTCTTTCTCTCTCTGTTTCTCTCTCTTTCTCCCGCTTTCTCTCTCTGTCTCTCTCTCTTTCTCCCGCTTTCTCTCTGTGTCTCTCTCTCTCTATCTCTCACTCTCTCTGTCTCTCTGTCTCTCTGTCTCTCTCTATCTGTCTTTCTCTCTTTGTCTCTCTCTCTCTGTCTCTCTGTCTCTCTGTCTCTCTCCCCTCTCTATCTGTCTTTCTCTCTCTCTCTCTCTCTCTCTCAATTCAATTCAATTCAATTCAATTCAATTCAATTCAATTCAAGGGGCTTTATTGGCATGGGAAACATGTGTTAACATTGCCAAAGCAAATGAGGTAGACAATACACAAAAGTGAAACAAACAAAACGAATTAACAGTAAACATTACACATACAGAAGTTTCAAAACAATAAAGACATTACGAGTGTCATATTAAATATATACAGTGTTGTAACAATGTACAAATGGTTAAAGCACACAAGTTAAAATAAGTAAGCATAAATATGGGTTGTATTTACAATGGTGTTTGTTTTTCACTGGTTGCCCTTTTCTTGTGGCCAACAGGTCACAAATCTTGCTGCTGTGATGGCACACTGTGGAATTTCACCCAGTAGATATGGGAGTTTATCAAAATTGGATTTGTTTTCGAATTCCTTTGTGGATCTGTGTGATCTGAGGGAAATATGTGTCTCTATATGGTCATACATTGGGCGGAGGTTAGGAATGCAGCTCGGTTTCCACCTCATTTTGTGGGCAGTGTGCACATAGCCTGTCTTCTCTTGAGAGCCATGTCTGCCTACGGCGGCCTTTCTCAATAGCAAGGCTATGCTCACTGAGTCTGTACATAGTCAAAGCTTTCCTAAGTTTGGGTCAGTCACAGTGGTCAGGTTTCTGCCACTGTGTACTCTCTGTTTAGGGCCAAATAAGCATTCTAGTTTGCTCTGTTTTTTTGTTAATTCTTTCCAATGTGTCAAGTAATTATCTTTTTGTTTTCTCATGATTGGTTGGGTCTAATGTGGCTGTTGTCCTGGGGCTTTGTGGGGTGTGTTTGTGTTTTGTGAACAGAGCCCTAGGACCAGCTTGCTTAGGGGACTCTTCTCCAGGTTCATCTCTCTGTAGGTGATGGCTTTGTTATGGAAGGTTTGGGAATCGCTTCCTTTTATGTGGTTGTAGAATTTAACGGCTCTTTTCTGGATTTTGATAATTAGTGGGTATCGGCCTAATTCTGCTCTGCATGCATTATTTGGTGTTCTGCGTTGTACACGGAGGATATTTTTGCAGAATTCTGCATGCAGAGTCTCAATTTGGTGTTTGCCCCATTTTGTGAAATCTTGGTTGGTGAGCGCCACCCAGACCTCACAACCATAAAGGGCAATGGGCTCTATGACTGATTCAAGTATTTTTACGCAGATCCTAATTGGTATGTTGAAATTTATGTTCCTTTTGATGCCATAGAATGCCCTTCTTGCCTTGTCTCTCAGACGTTCACAAGCTTTGTGGAAGTTACCTGTGGTGCTGATGTTTAGGCCGAGGTATGTATAGTTTTTTGTGTGCTCTAGGGCAACGGTGTCTAGATGGAATTTGTGGTCCTGGTGACTGGACCTTTTTTGGAACACCATTATTTTGGTCTTACTGAGATTTACTGTCAGGGCCCAGGTCTGACAGAATCTGTGCAGAAGATCTAGGTGCTGCTGTAGGCCCTCCTTGGTTGGTGACAGAAGCACAGATCATCAGCAAACAGTAGACATTTGACTTCGAATTCTAGTAGGGTGAGACCGGGTGCTGCAGACTGTTACAGTGCCCGCGCCAATTCGTTGATATATATGTTGAAGAGGGTGGGGCTTAAGCTGCATCCTGTCTCACCCCACGACCTGTGTGAAGAAATGTGTGTGTTTTTTGCCAATTTTAACCGCACACTTGTTGTTTGTGTACATGGTTTTATAATGGTCGTATGTTTACCCCACACACTTTCCATCAATTTGTATAGCAGAACCTCGTGCCAAATTGAGTCGAAGGCTTTTTTGAAATCAACAAAGCATGAGAAGACTTTGCCTTTGTTTTGGTTTGTTTGGTTGTCAATTAGGGTGTGTAGGGTGATACATGGTCTGTTGTACGGTAATTTGGTAAAAACGCAAATTTGACATTTGCTCAGTACATTGTGTTCATTGAGGAAATGTACGAGTCTGCTGTTAATGATAACGCAGAGTAATTTACCAAGGTTACTGTTGACGCATATTCCACGGTAGTTATTGGGGTCAAATTTCTCCACTTTTGTGGATTGGGGTGATCAGTCCTTGGTTCCAAATATTGGGGAAGATGCCAGAGCTAAGGACGATGTTAAAGAGTTTAGTATAGCCATTGGAATTTGTTGTCTGTATAATTTGATCATTTCATTAAGGATACCATCAACACCACAGGCCTTTTTGGGTTGGAGGGTTTTATTTTGTCCTGTAACTCATTCAGGGTATTGGAGAATCCAGTGGGTTCTGGTAGTTTTTAATAGTTGATTCTAGTATTTGTATTTGATCATGTATATGTTTTTGCTCTTTATTCTTGTTATAGAGCCAAAAAGATTGGAGAAGTGGTTTACCCATACATCTCCATTTTGGATAGATAATTCTTCGTGTTGTTGTTTGTTTAGTGTTTTCAATTTTCCCAGAATTGGTTGAGTCTTGGATTCTTCAATTACATTGAGCTGATTTCTGACATGCTGTTCCTTCTTTTTCCGTAGTGTATTTTCTGTATTGTTTTAGTGATTCACCATAGTGAAGGCGTAGACTCAGGTTTTCCGGGTCTCTATGTTTTGGTTGGACAGGTTTCTCAATTTATTTTCTTAGATTTTTGCATTCTTCATCAAACCATTTGTCATTGTTGTTCATTTTCTTTGGTTTTCTATTTGAGATTTTTAGATTTGATAGGGAAGCTGAGAGGTCAAATATACTGTTAGAGATTTTACTCTGCACAAGTTTACACCTTCACTATTGCAGTGGAACGTTTTACCCAGGAAGTTGTCTAAAGGAATTGGATTTGCTGTTGCCTAATGTTTTTTTGGTAGGTTTCCAAACTGCATTCCTTCCATCTATAGCATTTCTTAATGTTACTCAGTTCCTTTGGCTTTGATGCCTCATGATTGAGTATTGCTCTGTTCAAGTAGACTGTAATTTTGCTGTGGTCTGATAGGGGTGTCAGTGGGCTGACTGTGAACGCTCTGAGAGACTCTGGTTGAGGTCAGTGATAAAGTAGTCTACAGTGCTACTGCCAAGAGATGAGCTATAGGTGTACCTACCATAGGAGTCCCCTCGAAGCCTACCATTGACTATGTACATACCCAGCGTGCGACAGAGCTGCAGTAGTTGTGACCCGTTTTTGTTGGTTATGTTGTCATAGTTATGCCTAGGGGGGCATAAGGGGGAGGGAATGCTGTCACCTGCAGGCAGGTGTTTGTCCCCCTGTGTGCTGAGGGTTCAGGTTCGTGTCCAGTTCTGGCATTTAGGTCGCCACAGACTAATACATGTCCCTGGGCCTGGAAATGATTGATTTCCCCCTCCAGGATGGAGAAGCTGTCTTCATTAAAATATGGGGATTCTAGTGGGGGGATTAAGGTAGCACACAGGAGGACATTTTCTCTGTTAAGATAATTTCCTTTTGAATTTCTAGCCAAATGTAAAATGTTCCTGTTTTGATTAATTTAATGGAGTGAGTTAGGTCTGCTCTATACCAAATTAGCATTCCCCCTGAGTCCTTCCCTGTTTCACACCTGGTAGTTTGGTGGATGGGACTACCAGCTCTCTGTAACCTAGAGGGCAACCAGTGAGTCCGTCTCCTCTATACCAGGTTTCTTGCAGGATGACAATGTCTGCATTACCGATTTCTTTGGTGAAGTCCGGGTTCTTGCTCTTTAGACCAAAGGCAGATGACTCAGGCCTTGGATATTCCAGGATGATATAGTGAAGGCTTTTTGTTCCATAAAGTGTCCCATGTTGTTGGTCGTTGTTGGTTGTTGGTCTCTCTCTCTCTCTCTCTCTCCTCTCTCTCTCTCTCTCTCTCTCTCTCTCTCTCTCTCTCTCTCTCTCTC
>NW_019943063.1:16930-21930 GCF_002910315.2 Salvelinus sp. IW2-2015 | reverse complement strand
GATTGTCACAGGAAGTGAGGCTGGCGCTCTTGTACATCAGGCACACTCTATCTCACTCTCCTCTCTCTCTCTCTGTCTCTTGCTCTCTCACTCTCTTCCTCTCTCTCTCTCACTCATAATCTCTCTCTCTCTCTCTGTGTCTTCTCTCTCACTCTCTCTTGCTCTTTTCCTCTCTCTCTCTCTCTCATCTATCTCTCTCCTCTCTTCCTCTCTCTCACTCTCTTCCTCCTTGCTCTCTCTCCCTCTACTCTAATCTTTCTCTCTCACTCTCTCTCTCTATCTCTCTCTCTATCTCTCTCTCTATATCTCTCTCTCTCTCTGTCTCTCGCTCTCTCTACCTCGGTCGCTCTCATCAACTCAACTCTTCTTCCCCTCTCGCTTCTCTCTCTCTCTCTCTCTCTCTCTTTTCTCTCCCTCTAACTCTCTAACTCTCTCTCTAACTTCTCTAACCTCTCCTCTCTCTCTCCTCTCTTAACTCTCTCTCTCTCTAACTCTCCTCTCTATCTCTCTCTCTCAACCGCTCTCTCTCTTCTCTCTCTCAACCTCTCTCTCTCTAAACCTGCTCTCTAATCCTCTACTTACTCTCTCTCTACTCTCTAACTCCGTCTCTCTCTCTCTCTAACTTCTCTCTCCTCTACTCTCTCTCTCTCTCTCTCTCTCTCTAAACTCTCTCTCTCTCTCTATCTCTAACTCTCCTCCTCTCTAACTCCTCTAACTCTCTCTCTCTCTCTAACTCTCTCTCTCTGTGCTACAGACTGAATAGGCGTGATGTTTGGGGAAGCGCTGGGCTTGTAGACGTACAGATTGCAGCTGGAGCCACCCAGCCCAACGCTGCCCCGAATATCAAGGGAAGAAAAAGTCCTCCTTAAATTTGTGAACAAAAAATAATGCTTTTTCAGGGTTTAACCATTAGGATGAGAGAGAATTAGAGAGAGAGACTCATCGTTCGTCTCATTGTCAGTGTTGAAAAAAAAAGTGATGGCATGAGAATGATGATAACTTAGTCCTGCTCCAGTTGCCAACTAACACAGGCCATCCAGTAGCTCGTATGCACGCCAAGGCCAATAAGACTTGGTTTTGGCATCCAGACAACTTCTGTCTCCCTCTCACCACCTCAGGCCTGGAATTGCCGTGCGTGCAAAGCAGTGAGGAGACATGGCAGAAGAGTGGGAGAGACAGTTCAAAAACAATGAGAGACACACAACCTCCCAACTAAATTAATTTATGCAGATGGCGAATCGTCACCTATGGCCCTGACAGATTGCTGTTTTTGGTAAACCCTCCACCAATCTGACAGAGAGAGTGGAGAAGAGGGGAGAATAAGGGATACAGAGATAAATACCAGAGGGGGAAGACGAGATAGAGAAATAGAGAGAGGGAGATAGAGACAGAGAGAGAGAGAGTGAGAGAGGGGAGATAGAGAGACAGAGAGAGAGAGAGAGAGAGAGAGAGAGGAGAGAAGAGAGAGAGGGGAGATAGAGAGAGAGAGAAAGAGAGACAGAGAGAGAGAGAGAAAGAGACAGAGAGAATGGCGCGAGAGATAGAGACGGAGAGAGAGGGATAGAAGAGGTTGAGAGAGACAGAGACCACAGCGACACAGAGATAGAGAGACAGAGAGACAAGAGACACAGAGACACAGAGACACAGGAGAGAGAGACACAGAGAGAGAGAAGAGGAATCTTTTTTTTCTTTTTTTCTTTTTTTTATTGTTTATTTCACTTGCTTTGGCAAGATTAACATGTTTGTACCATGCCAATAATGCCCCGTGAATTGAATTGAAAAGAGAGAAATAGAGAAAAATAGAGAGAAATATATAGAGAGAGAGAGAGAGAGAGACAGAGAGAGACAGAGAGAGAGAGAGAGAGAGAGAGAGAGAGAGAGAGAGAGAGAGAGAGAGAGAAGAGAGAGAGAGAGAGAGAGGAGAGCGAGAGAGAGAGAGAGAGAGAGAGAGAGAGGAGAGAGATAGAGAGAGAGAGAGTGGGGAGAGAAGGATAATATATAATATTGAAGAGAGAGAGAGAGTCACCCTCAAAGACATCAAGAGCGTTACAGACTGATGAGGAAAGGACAATGTGGATGTGTAACATAACAGAAAACAAGCGGTAAACAACTCTTAGCAGCTTGTTAATTATTCAACCGAACCTCTGATCGGCCGTCATCTGTGATGCGGATAAAACAATAAGTGAATGGTTTTAATTAGTGGCGTTGTTCGGAAGCGTAACCTCTTTCCCAGCCCCTCAGCTAGCCGCTAGCACTGCTCCGGCACTTTTGTGCAAACCTGACACTTCTGGCATTTTACTGGGACAAAGAAGAAACCAATTATTCTATGACCATGGACAGATCTGAGAACTTTGGGCCTAGAAATGTAATAATACCCTAATAATTGTTATATCTTTAACACAATGGAGATTTTTTTGAGTTAGGGTCATATAGTAGTTGCCATTATGAACTATGAGTGCGGTGGTCTGCATAACAAGGGAACGTCAACAGTTGAGGATGCTGGTTCTGAAAAAAAAAGTTAAAGTTTTTACAGTTTTTACAAATCCCCTTTTAGATGATGTTTTAAAGTTTTGCTTCTTAATCTTGATTATTAAAGCTGTCGTAGCAGTGGTGACACGTTCAGGTAGTTGTTGACACCTGTGGTGCAGTGGTTAAAGTTATAATAGTGTTGATTGAAAGGTTTGACGTACAATACAATAGACATGTCTGTGTTAACTGAACACTGTTTAATTCAGTGTCTATGCAAAGTATGTACCTTGTCCCTATGTCCCTCGGTGTGAGATCCTTCCCTACAAGCAGTTATTCAGAGCCACTTTATCTTCTACAAGATGCAAATGAGGCAGCCTATAGTTGATTTAGTGCTTAATGAAGTGGTTGGTTGCTCTGTGGCGAGGGAGACACGGACCCTCCAGAGTACATTTAGCAGGTTAACCCTCATCACCTGTCTACGGGATGGCGTATTCGTTGTTGTTGTTGTTGACTCATGCTGTTATCTTGTGCCGCCGTGAGGCTAAGGGGAATTTTACTAAGGTCCAAGACAAACGTGAAGATGGGACGGCCATTTTGAATTGTGAATTGAGTGGGTCATTTTCCTGATTAACGAACACATGCTCTAAAGTAAATTAGATTCCATATTGTTTTTTTTTTGCGTGAACAAACACAGAATATTTCACTAAGCTGTGGGAATATAGTCAGAAGTAAACAATTCATCTTTGTTGTAAAGTAAACGTATGCTCGCTCTTTAACTGAACTATCGATTAAAAGCATTTACACGAGTTCATTTAATACATGGATCTGATGCTATAAGAGGTTTTGATCTATGTTCTGTTTTTCCTGTGGATGAAAACCAGCAACACAGTATAACCACAGTGACCTCATAATTGATCCATAAATAACCCAGGAGCATCTGTAACGGAGGAACGGTCGGTTACGTGGTTGGATTAGTTCATGGGACGTTACGTACTGAGAGGTACAGAGGTTATTCTCGGGCTGAAACAAACTCAACTCTCAGATAAATGACTTCCACACACCTTTTCTCTCCACATCTTAATTCCTTTCAGTTTGGACTTTTCAATGGACTTTGATTGCTTTATTGTGATAGCGGTATATTATATTTTATCTGAGGAAATCAAGGCAAGGGGAATATAAGCTATTAATATTGCTAAAGAAAAGTCACTGACTGGCCTTGGGGAAAGAAATGGTTGAAGACATAATTGTTTAACTTCTTATGCAGGTTTCATGTGTAATAATGGTTTTATATGTATCCCTTCAATTTCCATCACTCTTTAGGATTAATTAGATTTTAAATAGACCAACTAGATTAAATATATTGTATTTTGTATGGTTTTATCTTCTGAAATAGTGGTAATGGACAATGTTTTTAATTTAATTTAATTTCATATGGACCAATCTATTTGCAGACCATCATCTTACAAACAATGTTATAATCAAATCAGAAATGCAATTATATTTACTGATACACAGTTACATTACTTATAAACTCTGACTTTAATTGAAATGGCAGGTAGGTAGGTAGCCTAGCGATTATGAGGTTAGGAGAGTTACCAAAAGGTCACTGGTTTGAATCTCTGAGACGGCAAGGTGGAAACATTTGCCATTCTGCCCTTGAGCAAGGCAGTTAATAACAGCTGCTTCCCAGGCACTGATGATGTGGATTAAGGGGCCCCACCACCCCCCCACACCTCTCTGATTCAGAAGGGTTGGGTTGAATGCATTCAGCTACGCAACTGACTAGTTATCCCTTTCCCATAAATATCTCATGTGCTTGTCAATTACATAATACATTGATTTGTAGAACATGTATACCTTATAAATACATAAGTGACTTTCACCTAGAATCTCAATAAATTAAGTGCAGGTAATTGAATTAATTACAAATTGTTGTTTTCCGTAATATTGAAGGATATGACACTTAACTAAAAATCGTCAACGGATAGCAGAATTGGCCATGAGCACATGCGCCTATCAGACAGTTGTAGAATGGTGTATGAGTGAATTCTGTAGCCGTAATCAATATGGAAACCACACATTTCATCAGTGATTAGCTGTACTGATGCTAAAGTAATGTATTATTTTTCAAGGATGATTTAGCCGTGCCAACAACATAAATCATTTTGGAGTTTTGTAGCCAGATATTCCATCAATACAACAACATGCAGCAGAAATAAAAGATATCCAAAGGTGTGAGCTCACCGTGCGTGTCGTTGGATCAATTTCATTCATCAAATCCAAAATAGGTGCCGGTAAATAGATTGGCCAACGTGGTGGTTGTTAAGTCTACTCATAAAACTATTTAAGAATGAATCCATCCCCTGTGCACCAATGTACCATTCTGATTCTGGAATTTTACTTTCAAGATATTCCATGTACGTTCTTGTCTCATCCCTATCATTCTCATCCTTGAAAGCTTTCGAAAGAACATCACGCTCTAGTTTCATCAGATAGTGTTCGGAGAAAACTCTAGTTTCATCAGATAGTGT
>NW_019943063.1:0-10393 GCF_002910315.2 Salvelinus sp. IW2-2015 | reverse complement strand
AAATTTGCTGATGCTGACGCACCAGCCCTTAACCAACAGTGTGTAGACCTCACAGTGAAATACTGACCTGGACCAGCCCTTAACCAACCAGGTGTAGACCTCACAGTTGAAAATGCTTGACGACAAGCCCTGTAACCAACAGGTTAGACCTCACAGTGAAATACTGACTGACCAGCCCTCGTACCAACAGGTGTTAGACCTTCACAGTGGAAATAGCTGACTGACCAGCCCTTAACAAACAAGGGTGTATGACCTTCACAGTGAAATGACTTGAACTGACCAGCCCTGTACCAACAGTGGTGGACCGTCACAGTGAAATCGCTGGACTGACCAGCCCTTAACACAACAGGTGGTAGACCTCACAGTGCAAATGCTGACTGACCAGAGCCCTTAACCAACAGGTGTAGACCTCACAGTGAAACGCTGACTGACCAGCCCTTAACCATCAGGTGTAGACCTCACAGTGAAATACTGACTGACCAGCCCTTAACCAACAATGCAGTTCAAGAAAGAGACGAGACAATATTTACCAAATCAACTATAAAGTAAAAAATAATATAAAATTAACACAATAAAATAACAATATTGAGGCTATATACAGGGGGTACAGGTTAGTTGAGGTAAATTGTACATGTAGGTAGGGGTAAAGTGACTATGCATTGATAATAAGCAGCGAATAGCAGCAGTGTAAATAGTCTTGGTGGCCATTTTATAAATTGTTCAGCAGTCTTATGTCTTTGGGATAGAAGCTGTTAAGGAGCCGTTTGGTCCTAGACTTGGCGCTCCGGTACTGCTTGCCGTGAGGTAGCAGAGAAACCAGTCTATGATTGGGGTGGCTGGAGTCTTTGAAAATGTTTAAGGCCTTCCTCTGACACCGCCTGGTATAGAGGTCCTGGATGGCAGGAAGCTTGACCCCAGTGATGTACTCTGTAGCGCCGTACGGTCAGATGCCGAGCAGTTGCCATAACCAGGCGGTGATGCAACCGGTCAGGATTCTCTAGCACCCTATTCCCTATGTAGTGCGCTACCTTTGACCAGGCCCATTAGGGCATAGGGTGTCATTTGGGACTCTTAAGTTAGTGTTATCAAGGTGTGTTTTACCACTGAATAACAAACAGCTGAAATATTTACATACTTCAATAAATCTCCCTTCTAGCTGTTCCCTGACCTGTATCTATCTCCTCCTTGTTTACAACGACACCTGTACACACTGCTTCTCTTATCCCTACCTGTCTCTCATCTCTCCTTCATCACCTGTACACACTGCTTCCCTTATCCCTACCTGTCTCTCATCCCTCCTTCATCACCTGTACACACTGCATCTCTTATCCCTACCTGTCTCTTCTCCTCTGTCTCTCATCCCTCCATTCACCTGTACACACTGCTTCTCTTATACCTACCTTCTCTTCTCCTCTGTTGCTCTCATCCCTCCTTTCATCACCTGTACACACTGGTCATCTCTTATCCCCTACCTGTCTCTTCTCCTCTGTCTCTCATCCCTCCATCACCTGTACACACTGCCCAATCTCTTCTCCTCTGTCTCTCATCTCTCCTTCTCACCTGTACACACTCATCCTTATCTCTACCTGTTCTCTTCTCCTCTGTTCTCTTCATCCCTCCTCATCACCTGTACACACTGCATCTCTTATCTCTACCTGTCTCTCATCCTCCTTCATCACCTGTACACACTGCTTCTCTTATCTTCTACCCTGTCTCTCTCTCTCTCTGTCTATCTCAATCCCTCCTTCATCACCTAGTACACACTGCTTCTCTTATCCTACCGATCTCTTCTCCTCTGGCCTCTTCATCCCTCCTTCATCACTTGTTTCTTTGGTTATATTTTGATACATGTTCAGTCAACAGCTTATGCTAATATATACGAATCTATCCAATCAGGCAGCCATCTGGTATGCAGTGTTGTGTGTGTGTGTGTATGTGTGTGTGTGTCTGTTGTGTGTGTGTTGTGTTTTGGTGTGTGTGTGTCTGTGTGTGTCTCTCTCTGTTGTGTCTCTGTGTGTCTCTCTCTGTGTGTTGTGTGTTGGTGTGTCTGTGTGTGTTGTGTGGTCTCTCTCTGTGTGTGTGTGTGTGTGTGTCTGTGTGTGTGTCTCTCTGTGTGTGTGTGTGGTGTGTGTCTGTGTGTGCTCTCTCTGTGTGTGTGTGTGTGTGTGTCTGTGGGTGTCTCTCTGTGTGTGTGTGTGTGTGTGTTGTCTGTGTGTGTCTCTGTGCGCAGCCTCCTTAACGATCCAGCCCAGTGAACACATCAATATGATATGTTTGACTATTGAAGAAACTAAAAGGATTTTTGGTGTCGAAGGGGGGGGGTCAGATTAGCATATAGCAGCGTTGCTAACGTAGGTCTGACGACTGAAGTGTCCAGAGACTGTAGACCAGTAGTCAGGACTCCAGTAACAGATCAGTGAAGTGTCCAGAGACTGTAGACCCAGTAGTCAGGACTCAGTAACAGATCATTGAAGTGTCAGAGACTGTAGGACACCAGTAGTCAGGACTCCAGTAACACGATCATTGAAGTGTCCAGAGACGGTTGACCCAGTAGTCAGACTCCAGTAACAGATCATTGAAGTGTCCAGAGACTTGTGACCCAGTAGTCAGGACTCCAGTAACAGATCATTGAAAGTGTTCCAAGGACTGTAGACCAGTAGTCAGGACTCCAGTAACAGATCATAAAGTGTCCAGAGACTGAGAACCAGTAGTCAGGACTCCAGTAACAGATCATTGAAGTGTCCAGAACTGTTGACCCAGTAGTCAGGACTCCAGTAACAGATCATTGAAGTGCCAGAGACTGTAGACCCAGGTAGTCAGGACTCCAGTAACAGATCATTGAAGTGTCCAGAGACTGTTGACCCAGTAGTCAGGACTCCAGTAACAGATCAATTGAAGTGTCCAGAGACTGTTGACCCAGTAGTCAGGACTTCCAAATAGGGGGGGCCCAGGGCTCCCAGACCATCCGGCCGTAGAGGTGGCACCAGTGCTTCCAGGCCATCAGGAGTCAAACACAGGCCGATTACCCAAGGGTAGTCAGGATTCTGAGCTGGGCTAGAGGAGTCAAACCAGGCATTACCGAAGGGTAGTCAGGATTCTAGCGGCTAGAGGAGTAAACCAGGCATTACCAAGGGTAGTCAGGATTCTAGCTGTCTAGAGGAGTCAAACCAGGCATTACCAAGGGTAGTCAGGATTCTAGCTGGCTAGAGGAGTCAAACCACGCATATACCCAAGGGTAGTCAGGGAATCCCAGCTGGTAGAGGAGTCAAACCAAGCAGTACCAAGGGTAGTCAGGATTCTAGCTGGCTAGAGGAGTCAAACCCAGGCATTACAAGGGTAGTCAGGATCCCAGCTGGCGTAGAGGCAGTCAAACCAGGCATACTCCAAAGGGTGTAGTCAGGATCCCAGCTCGCTGAGGAGTCAAACCAGGCATTCCGAAGGGTAGTCGGATTCTAGCTGGCTAGAGGAAGTCAACCAGGCATATACAAGGGTAGTCAGGATTCTAGCTGGCTAGAGGAAGTCAAACCAGCGATTACCAAGGGAGTCAGGATTCTGTCTGGCTAGAGGAGTCAAACCAGGCATTACAAGGGTAGTCAGGATGTTCTGCTGGCTAGAGGAGTCATACCAGGCATGTACCAAGGGTAGTCAGGATCCCAGCTGGCTAGAGGAGTCAAACAAGCATTACAGAGGGTAGTCAGGATTCTAGCTGGCTAGAGGAGTCAAACCAGGCATTACCAAGGGTAGTCAGGATCCCAGACTAGGCTAGAGGAGTCAAAACCAGGCATTATCAAAGGGTAAGTCAGGATTCCCAGCTCGCTAGAGGAGTCAAACCAGGCATTACCAAGGTAGTCAGGATTCTACGCTGGCTTAGAGGAGTCATAACCAGGCGATTACCAAGGGTAGTTCAGGATCCAGCTGGCTAAAGGAGTCAAACCAGCATTACCAGGGTAGTCAGTGATTCTAGCTGGCTATGAGTCAAACCAAGCATTACCAATGTTTGTGTATTTAGGTATTCTAATCTTTTCTAGTAGTGATGTCAAACCAGTTCATTTACCCAATGGGTTATGTCAGTTGTATTTTTATGTCTTTCTATAGTTGATTCAAAGCCAGGCCATTACCAATGTATTCAGGATTTCTAGTTCTTCTATAAGTTCAAACCATCCATTACCAAGCTGGTAGTCAGTTGTGATTTTATGTCTATAATATTCAAACCATCTATTTACCAATTATTTCATTATCCCATCTGGCTATCAATTCAAACCCAATCTTAACCAATTTTCGTGTCATTATTTCTATCTGTCCTAGTATAGTTCAAACCATCATTACAATGTTTATTCATTATCCCATCTCATAGTATTCAACCATCATTATCAAATTTTATTCAGATCCCATCTGTCTAAGTAGTCAAACCATCATTACCAATTTGTAGTCATTGTGATTCTATTCTTTCTATATGAATTCAAACCAGTCATTACCAAGTATTCATTATCCACTCTATATATTCAAACCACATTATCAAATTATTCATTTTATCCCATCTTCTAGATTATTCAAAACCAGTCATTACCAATATTCATTATTCTAATCTTTCCTATATATTCAAACCATCTCATTACCAATTTATTCATATTTTCTATCTCTATGATATTCAAACCATCCATTTACAATGTATTTCATTATTCTTATCTCTATAATTCAAACCATCATTACCAATTATCATATTCTATCTGCTATATATTTCAAACCATTCATTCCAATAGTCATATCACCATCTGCTATATATTCAAACAATCATTACCAATGTGTATTCAATTCTACCTATATATTCAAACCAGTCATTACCAATTATCATATCCACTTCTATATATTCAAACCACATTATCAATCTTATTCATTATCCCAGTCTCTCTATATAGTCAAACCACATTACCAAGTTATTTCATATCCCATCTCTCTATATATTCAACCATCATTATCAAACTTATTCATCATCCATTCTGTCTAAATTTTATTCAAACCATCATTACCAATTATTTCATTATTCTATCTCTATTATATTCAAACCAACATTACCAATTATTATATTCTATCTTCTCATAATTCAAACCAATTCATTTACCAATCGTATTTCATTATTTAGCTGCCTATATATTCAAACCATCCGATTACCAATTATTCATTATATTCTATCTCTATAATTCAAACCACATTACCAATTATTCATATTTTATCTGCTATAATTCAAAACCATTCCATTACCAATTATTCATATCCCATCTCTAATATCAAACCAATCGAGTACCAAATATTTCATATTCTATCTTCTATATATTCAAACCATCATTACCAATTTATTCATATCCCACTCAATATCAAAACCATTCATTTATCAAATTTATCATATCCCATCTTCTATATTATTCAAACCACATTTACCAATTATTTCAGTATTCTATCTGCTAATATCAAACCATCTATTACCAATGTATCATCATCCCATCTCTAATTCAAACCACATGACAATACAATTCTATCTCTATAATTCAAACAATCATTACCAAATATTTATATCTACTCTAAATTCAAACCATCATTACCAATTTTATTTCATATTTTATCTCTAATATTCAAACCATCATTACCAATTTATCATATCCCATCTCTATATATTCAAACCAATCATTTACCAATTTATTTCAATCCCACTCTAATATCAACCATCATTACCAATTACATATTCTACTCTATATTATTCAAACCATCATTACCCAATCTTTATTTCATTTTATTGCTGATTCTGCTATATATTCAAACCATCATTTTACCCATCTTATCCATCATTGACATCCAACACCACCATTCCATTTACATTCTACATCTCAACACCATCATTCCATTTACATCTAACAACTCCAAACACCATCATTTCCATTTACATCTAGCATTTCCAACACCATCATTCATTTACACTACATAATCACCAACACCCATCATTCCATTTACATCTGACATTACAGTCCAACACCATCATTTCCATTTTACATCACATTACATCAACACCATCATTCCATTACATCTACATACAACAACACCATCATCCATTTACATCTACATATACACCAACACCATCACCATCTTACACTGATCATACATCCAACACCATCATCTCCATTACACTATCACCCAACACCATCATTTCCATTTACACTATCATATCATCCAACAACAATCATATCCATTTACATTCTTTATCACCAACACCATCATTTTCCATGTTTACATCTTATCATCTCACCATCCAACACCATCATTCCATAACATCTACATTATTATCATCCCAACACATCATTTCATGTACATCTTATCATCCAACACCATATTTCCATTTTACATCTCTCATCAGTTTATCATTCCCAACACCATCATTCTCCATTTTAACATCTTATCACCAACACCATCATTTTTCCATTTACATCTATATCATCTTATCATTCCAACACCATCATTTTTCCATTTTACATCTTATCATTTTATTCATTCCAACACCATCATTTTTGAGACGGAATGGGACACGTAAAGGACAGTTTGGGCACCAAGAAAACAACCACCAGAAGAACAGACACAAGAAGAGAACCGACCACAGGAGAACAACGACCACACCAGACACAAAAGAGACAAGCGACCCACACGAGACCACCACGAGAGGAGAGACAATACCACCACAAGGAAGAACAACGACCCACACAAAAGGATAAGCACCACACTGGAAACCCCACCCGGGAAGAAGACCGTAGGAGAAGATAGAAGCCCGGCACCCCCCCCCCCCCAAAAGAGGGAGAGGCAACAAGGGAAGTGGTGGCCACGGTGATAGCAGAAGGAACACCAGGAAGTCGCGCAGTGAAGACGGGCCGAAAGGACGTGAAAAAAGTAACAACTACACACGTAGAGTAGTATAGCAACACACATAGAGAGAACAACGACCACACGAACTTAGCCACCACTAAGTAAGTAGCAAACTACCACACGTAGAGAAGGATTAACAACTACCCACGACGAAGCGGAGACAAACTACCACAACATTACGTACAAACACTAAGTAATAGACAACAACCAACACGAGTACACCACACATGAGAGTAAGGAACAACGACCACAGAGAGGAATAGACAACAACCACACGCTACGTAAGCCACACGAGAGTAGAGAACAACGACACAACGTAGGAGTAGACACACCACACTGAGAGGTGAGAGAACAACTGACCACACAGAAAGGATACAACTTACCACACAGAGTGAAGTAGTACAACAACCACACTAGACTACCACACGAGAGGAGGTAACAACGACCACACGAGGGAGTAGACAGCACCACACGAGAGAGTGAACAACTACCACACGAGATGAGAAGTACAACTACCACAACTAGCAGGGAAGACAACGACCAACACGAGAGGAGTGAACAACTACACACAGACGACCACCACTAGAGGAGGGATTACAGGACCGACAGAGAATACAACTACCACACAAGAGATACAACTACCCACACGAGACGTACCACACTGAAAGGAGAACAACTACCACACTAGAGGTAGAGTACAACGACCACACGAAGTAGGAACAGCACCACACGAGAGGAGGAATACACGTTACCACACGAGAAGGATACAACGTACACACGAGAGAGCGTAGTGACAGACGACCACACAGAGAGAGACACACCACCACGTAGAAGGGAGACAAACCACACTAGAGTGGAGGATACAACTACCACACGAGAGAAGAGTACAACACCCACAAGTAGAGAAGCACCACACGAGGAGAAGTATACAACGACCACCACTGAGAGAAGTAACAACACCCACACGAGAGGAAGAGACAGCTGTGACCACACGTAGAGAGAGACAACTACCACACGAGAGAAGGAGACAACGACCACACGTAGAGACGGATACAGCGACCACACTAGAGAGAGAACAGCTACCACACGAGAAAAACCAAGCTGACCACATGAGAGGAGGTAGACATCGACCACACGAGAGGAGGGAGTACAAACGACACACGAGAGGAGGAGACACTTACCACACGAGAGTTAGAGAGACAGCGACCACACGAGAGGAGGAGACGAGCTACACACGAAGAGGAGAACAGCTGACCAACACTAGAGGTAATAGACACGACCACACTGAGAAAGATACAGCTACCACCACGAGAGGTAGTAACAGTGACCACACGGAGAAAGGATACAACTACCACACGAGAGGTGAGATACAGCTTTACCACACAGAGAGTATGACACGTACACACGAGAAAGAGAGTACACCTACCACACAGAGGAGGGTAGACAGCACCACACGCGAGAGGAGACAGCTGACCACACTGAGAGAAGGATAACAAGCACCACACTAGAAGGAAGGAGACCAGGGACCCACTAGAGGAGATACACTACCACACTGACGAAGGAAGACACTACCACCCTGTGAGATAGAGTAGGACAGCTACCGTCACGAGAGAGGGAACAACTACCCACACGTGAGAGGGAGTATACAGCACCACACGTAGAGGAATAGACAGCACCACACGTAAGGTGAGAGACAGCTACCACACTGAGAAGGAGATACAGCGACCACACGAGAGAGGAAAACAGCACCACACTAAGGAGGAGAAGCTGACCACACGTAGAAGAGGTATACAACTTACCACACGAGAGAAGTAGACAACCAACCACAGCGAGACTTACCACACCGTAGAGGTAAAGACAACGACCACACGAGAGGAGACACGACCAGCAGTGAGAGGAGTAACAACGTACCCACGAGAGGAGAATTACAAACAAACCACACCAGAGGAGCGAGACAGCGACCACACGTACAGAGTATACAACGACCACACGTCAGACCACACGAGAGAGGAGACAACGACCACACGAAGTAGTGACAACGACCCACAGCTGAAGGAGGATAACAACTACCACACGCAACCACACGAAGTAGGATGACAACTACCACACTTAAGGAGAGATACAACTACCACACGAGAGAGGACGACAACTACCACACGAAGGAGAGACAACTGACCACACGAAATGAGGATACAACGACCACACCCAGAGATAGACAACAACCACACAGAACGACCACACGAGAGTAGGAGGACAACGACCACAAGATAAGAACAACGTACCACACTAAAGTAGCAACGACCACACGAGAGGAAGAGACACGAGAGGAGGAACAACACTACACAAGAGGAAGTAAGACAAACAACCACACTATACGACCACACTTAAGGAGGAACAACGTACCACACGGAGGAGGGAACACTACACCACTAGAGAGGAGTACAACGACCACACTGAGAGGAGGAAACAATACCACACGTAGAGGTAATAGACAAACTACCACACGTGAGAGGATACAAACTACCACACGAGAAGGATTACAACTACCACACGAGAGTGAAGAGACAACGACCACACTGTAAGAGTAGACAAGCGACCACACGAGAGGAGTGACAACGAGCTACACGAAGGAGAGAACAAATACCAACGAGGAGTGGAACAACTACACACGTAAGAGGTAGACAACGACCACACGTGAGGGTAGTGTTCATCACAGCTGACCACACGGGAGAAGATAGACAACGACCACTCAGAGGTAGGAAACAGACGACCACGACGAGTAGTAAAGTACAACTACCTAGAACGGAGTAGGTAGTAAACACGACCACACTAGAGAGGGAGACATTACTACCACACGAGAGAGGAGACAGCTGACCACACTAGAGAGAAGACAATACCCACAGAGATAGGTGACAAGACCACACTTAGATGTAGACAACTGACCACACAGAAGGAAACAACGACCACACAGAGGAGATAACAACGTACCCACACAGAGGGAACAACGACCAGCACGAGAGAGAAGAACGACCACACGAGAGAGGAACAACGTACCACACGAGAGAGGACACTCCACACTAAGAGAGAACAACACCACACTAGAGGAGGAGTACAACCGACCACACTGAAGGTAGAACAACGACACACGAGAGGTAGGGAGTACAAACGACCCACACGTGAGAGAGGATACCAACTGATCCGACACTTAAGTAGGGAACACGGACCACACACAGTAGTATACCACGCACACGGAGAGGAGAAAACCTACACGACATGAGACGGTGAAGGGACCACAGCACCCATGAGAGAGAGGATGACTACCAACCACCACGAAGAACAACTACCACACAGAGGAAGTAACAACAACCACACGAGTAACCACTACGAGAGGAGTAGACAAAACGACCACACAGGGAAGACAGCACCAACACGAGTGAGAGACAACTACCCACCACGAGAGGAGATAGTACAACTACCACACGTGAGAGAG
>NW_019943062.1:186859-196714 GCF_002910315.2 Salvelinus sp. IW2-2015 | reverse complement strand
TGGCGCATTAGCCAGGAACTACTGATCTATTCCTTGTCTTGCAGGAAATCACGCACAGACGAGGCAGTATGGCTGGTGGCATTGTCATGCTGGCAGGGGTCATGTCAGGATGACCTGCAGGAAGGGTACCACATGAGGAGGAGGAGGTCTTCCCTGTTGTAACGCACCAGCATGTGAGATTGCCTGCAATATGACAACAAGCTCAGTCCGGATGAGGCTGTGGATCACACCGGCCCCAGACCATGGATGCGACCCTCCACCTCCAAATCGACTCCCGCGTCCATGAGAACAGAGCCTCGCGCTGCGTAACCGCTCGTCCTTCGACGATAACGGCCGAATCCGACCATCACCCCTGTGAGGAAAAAACATGGACTCGTTCAGTGAAGAGCACTTTTTCCAGTCTCTGTCTGTTCACTACGGTGGGCTTTGTTGCCCATAGCCACGTTGTTGCCTGGTGATGTCTGGTGAGAGGCCTTGCCATACAACAGACCGTACAAGCTCAGCTCCAGGCCTCTCTCAGCCTATTGCGGACAGGTTCTAGCACTGAGGAGGGGATGTGCCGTTCTTGGTGTAATACTGCGGCAGTGGATTGTTCCATCCTGTACCTGTCCTGCGGTGTGATGTTCGGAGTGTACCGATTCCTGATGGCATGGTGTTGTTACACTTGGCGTGGCCACCAGGATGTGAGGATGATCAGCTGTCCGTTTCCTGTTCTCCCTGTTGAGCTGTCTTAGGCGTCTCACAGTGCCAGAGCATTGCAATTTATGCCCTGCCAACATCTTCAGTCCTCATGCGCTTGCGCATGGCCAAAGGCACATTCACGCAGCATGGCAGGCCCCTGGGCATCTTTTCCTTTGTGTGTTTTCAGAGTCAGTAGAAAGGCTCTTTAGTGTCCTAAGTTTCATAACTGTGACCTTCATGCCACCATCTATATACAAGCAACTGAAGCGTCAGAAGACCAGCCCAACTGGAAGAGCCTGTCAGTCACAGACCAGCCCAACTGGAATGGGCCTGTTCAGTCACAGACCCAGCCCAACTGAGAGCCTGTCAGTCACAGACCAGCCCAACTGCGAGAGCCTGTCAGTCACAGACCAGCCCACTGGAGATGCCTTGTCAGTCACGACCACCCCAACGGAGAGCCTGTCAGTCACGACCGAAGCCCCAAACTGGAGGCCGTCAGTCACAGACAGCAACGGAGCCGCGTCCAGCAGCCCAACTGAGAGCCTGTCAGGTCACAGACCAGCCCAACTGGAGAGCCTGTCAGATCACAGAACCAGCCCAAAACGGGAGAGCCTGTCAGTCCAGACCAGCCAACTGAGAGCCTGTCAGGACACAGACCAGCTCCAACTGCGGAGAGGCCTGTCACGTCACACACCCAGCCAACTGGAGAGCCTGACAGTCACAGACCAGCCCAACTGGAGGAGCTGTCTCAGTCACAGACCAGTGCCCAACTGGAGAGCCTGTCAGCACAGACCAGCCCAAACTGGGAGAGCGCTGTCAGTCACAGACCAGCCCACTGGAGAGTCTAGTAGTCGACCAGCAGGACGTAACGCCATCACAGACACCCAACTGTAAGCCTGTCAGTCCACAGACCAGCCCAAACTGGAGAGGCCTGCTAGAATAGACAACTGAGATGAAACTCGGCACTTCTAAGTCCCCCAGCATGCATTGAGCTGAGTGTTGGACACTAGTGTCCTCTGTACTTAAGTCTGGTGAGTGTGTTCACTATGTCCTCTGTACTAAGGTCTTAGTGTGGACTGCCTGACTAGTCTAGTGTCCTATCCTCTGTACTAAGGTGTCTGTCACAGCTCTTATGTTGTTGTTCACTATGTCCTCTGTGTTACTAAGGTGCTTAGTGTGGCACTTATGTCCTCTGTACTTAAGGTCTTAGTGTGTTCACTATGTCCTCTGTACCTAAGGTCTTAGTGTGTTCACTATGTTCGCTCTGTACTAAGGTCTAGTGTGTTCACATGCTTTAAGGTTAGAGTGCTTTCATCTGTGACTAAGGTCTTAGTAGTGTTCACTATGTTCCTCTGTACTAAGTCTTAGCGTGTTCACCTGTGTCCTCGTTGTACTAAGGGTCTTAGTGTGTTCACTATTGTCCTCATTGTACTTAGGTCTTAGTGTGTTGCACTATGTCCCGTTACTGAAGGTCTTGAGTGTGTTCACTATGGTTCCCTCCTGTACTAAGGTCTTAGTGTGTTCACTATGTCCTCAGTATAGTTCTTAGTTGTTATTCCGGTATTCAGTCTTAGTTGCTTGATTACAGGTCTAGTACTGTGCCTCTGTACTAAGGGTCTCTAGTGTGTTCACTATGTCCTCAGTTACTGCAATGTCTGTAGTGTGGTTCACTATGTCCTCTGTACAAGGTCTTAGTGTGTTCACTATTGTCCTCGAGTACTAAGGTCCTTAGTGTTTCCACTATTGTCTCTGTACTAATGGTCTTAGGTGTTCACTATGTGCCCAGTACTAAGGTCTTAGTGTGTCACTTATGTCGCTCGTAACTAAGGGGCTTAGTGTGTTTCACTATTGTCCTGCTGTACTAAAGGTCTTAGGTGTTCACTATGTCCTCTGTACTAAGGTCTTAGTGGTGTTCAATTATGTCGCTCGTGTACTAAAGCGCTCATTGGTTTGCCTAGTACAATCTATGTGTTCACTATCTCTTACTAAGGTCTTAGTGTGTTTCACTATGTCCTCTGTACTAAGGTCTAGGTGTTTCATATGTCCTCAGTACTAAGTGTCTTAGTTGTGTTCACTATGTCCTCTGTTAATCTTAGATGTTCACGTCTTCAAGTCTTAGTGTGTTCATATGTCCATCTCTTCTTTTTGCGAAAAGCCCGGATCTCAATCCCATTGAGCACGTCTGGGACCTGTTGGATCGGAGGGTGAGGGCTTGGGCCAGAATTCCCCCCAGAAATGTCTGGGAACTTGCAGGTGGAAGAGTCGGGTAACATCTCACAGCAAGAACTGGCAAATCTGGTGCAGTCCATGAGGAGGAGATGCACTGCAGTACTTAATGCAGCTGGTGGCCACACCAGATACTGACTGTTACTTTTGATTTTGACCCCATCTTTGTTCAGGGACACATTATTCCATTTCTGTTATTCACATGTCTGTGGAACTTGTTCAGTTTATGTCTCAGTTGTAGATTTTTGTTATGTYCGTACAAATACTTACACATGTTAAGTTTGCTGAAAATAAACACAGTTGACAGTGAGAGGACGTTTCTTTTTATTGCTGAGTTTAGTAAAGGACTGTATAACGCATAGCAACCACCAACAACAATTGTAACACCAACTCACTTCTGTCCACGCATTCTGTTACACATGTCCCCTTGGATAGAGCCTCAGGAGGCTCTGACCTGAACAGGCAGAAGGGCTGTCAGGTGTCCCCCTAGCAACCTGGAGCTGTCAGGTGTCCCCCTAGCAACCTGAATGCCTTCTCAACCTATCAGCGGCCTGGTCACAGAGGTCACTGGGATTTTAAGGAGCAGGCTTATGATCCCCCCTTGTCTCTCTGACACATTCAGGGGATGGGGTGTCCTAGACCGCATTGTGATGTCATCACTCCCCGTTCGCTGGGGACGGGAAGTCTGGGATACTCCCATTGGGCCCCACCCACCAGGCATGCTCAGCTGTTCTTCAGGCCCACTGCTGACACACATGCACACAAACACACACACACACCGCTTCACGCCACCCACTACAGCTGTTCCCCGTCGGGGAGGCCTCTCCATGCCTCTAGGTATCCATGGTGACCACCAAATCAAGGCTGAGGTGTGGAGAGGAGGTCCTAACTTAGGTCCTCGCATAGAATGTCACTGTAGAGTGATTTGCTACTGTATGGTCACTGTACATGGGTATAAAACCTCAAGGCTTAGTAACTAGACCAGCGGGGTGGATGGAAGCCTTCCTGAACCCTTTATAAAGGCCAACATAGATGCTTCAGAAATGTCACCTGTCTAGCAAACAGGACTAGACTTTTACAACCTACAAAATGTGACCAACTTTGACAGTTCTGTTATTATAGGCTTCTGCTATCACACTGACTTCCACTCTTTCTCCCACACACCCCTCTCTCTCTCTCTCTCTCTCTCTCTCTACCCTCTCTCGCTCTCTCTCTTCTTCTCTCTCTCTCTCTCTCTCTCTCTCTCTCTTCTCTCTCTCTCTCTCTCTCTCTCTCTTCTCTCTCTCTCTCTCTCTCTCTCTCTCTCTCTCTCTCTCTCTCTCTCTCTCTCTCTCTCTCTCTCTCTCTCTTCTCTCTCTCTCTCTCTCTCTCTCTCTCCTCTCTCTCTCCTCTCTGCCCCATTACAGGTCTATTGAGGATGACGCGTTTGACCAGATGCTCATCAAGCAGAAGCCTTCCACGCACAGGTCCACAACTGCAAGTAGGTACTGTCTGCAGCCAGTGTAGGCCCTCTGACTAAATGTGCATTTCATTAAATGTACATTTTCTACCGGTGGGCGGACTTGGACCAAATTCAGTCCCAGGCTTTTTTTAACACCACCGGCCCATTATTCTCCCGAGGCCCCCGCACTGGCCCATTTTTTTTCTAGGTCCCCAATTATTAGCTAAATAATTATACATTTCTACACCAGGTTATTTCCATAATACTGAAATACTGAAGCGTCATGTACTGTAATATGAACCCGTGATCGACCACACGAATACATGTCATGCTAACTTAAACACAGAAAACTGCAGTCTGCTACTATTAACACAGAGACTGCCATGTCTGCTAACTTTAACACAGGAACTGCATGTCATGCTAAACTTTAACACAAGAGACTGCAGTCATGCTTAACTTTAACACAGAGACATGCATGTCATGCTAACTTTAACACAGAGACTGCATCATGCTAACGTTAAACACGAGATGCATGTCATGCTAAACTTTAACGCAGAGATGCATGTATCATGCTAACTTTAACACAGACCGACTGCCATGTCATGCTAACTTTAAACAGAACTGCATTCATGCTATCTTTAACACCAGAGACAGATAGCTGCATGTCATGCAACGTTAACACAGAGACTGCATGTCATGCTACTTTAACACAGAGACTGCATATCTTGCTACATTAACACAGAGACTGCATGTGCCATGCAACTTTAACACAGAGACTGCATGTATCATGCTAACTTTAACACAAGACTGCATGTCATGCTAACTTTAACACAGAAACTGGCATGTTCATGCTATCTTTAACACACGAGACTGCATGTCATGCTAACGTTAACACAGAGACTGCATGTCATGCTACTTACACAGAGGACTGCATATCATGCAACATTAACACAGAGACTGCAAGTCATGCTACTTTACACAGAGACTGCATGTCATGCTAACTTTAACACAAAGACTGCATGTCAGCTGTGGGTATTTATGATTAGTTGAAATCAGTGTGGGGTTTGATGATTAGTTGAATCAGGTTTGATGAATAGTTTGAATCAGGTGTTGGATTTGAGGATTAGTTGAATAGTTGAATCAGGTATGGGTTGATGATTTGTTGATAAGTTGAATCAGGTATGGTTTGATGATTTGTTGCATAAGTTGAATCAGGTTGCTAGATTCGAAATAGATAAGCGAACAGCCAGAGGAGAGTTTGAGAAACACTGCTCGTAACGATATTGGGTTTGATAAAATAGTTTATCAGCGTTTGATGATTAGTTGAATCAGGTTTTTATGATTAGCTTGAATCAGTTTGAGTTGATGAACAGTTTGAATCAGGTTTGATGATTAGTTAATCAGATTGTGGGTTGATGGAATGTTTGAATCGGCTGTGGTTTTGATGAATAGTTGAATCAGGTGTCTGTTTGATGATTAGTTGAATAGTTGAACAGTGTCTGTTTGAAAGATTAGTTGAATAGTTGAATCAGGTGTGGGTTTGATGATTTGTTGATAGTTGAATCAGTGTGCTAGATTGGAAATTAGATTCAAGTGGAACAGCCGAGGTACCCGAAGGAGAGTTTTGAGAAACACTGTCGTAACGACAGCCACCTAAACCCCTGTTCCTGTTTGTTTGTGCGTGTCCTCCCTGTAGCCCAGTTGCGTTCGGTACAGGAGGAGATTGACTCTCTGGAGGAGGAGAAAAAGAGCGAACTGACTGAGGCCCAGGAGAGCTACGCCTGGCCCAGGAGGAGGTGCTGCTTTACTTTACTTTCCTTGTAATATTTCACATTAAGGTGACTTTACTTAAGAGCTATTCCACTTTACTTTAAGCTTTCCACTTTACTTTAAACTATTCCACTTTACTTTAAGAGCTATTCCACTTACTTTAAGAACTATTCACTTCCTTTAAGCTATTCCACTTTACTTTAAGAGCTATTCCACTTTACATTAAGAGCTATTTCCACTTTACTTTAAGCTATTCCACTTTACTTTAAGCTATTCCACTTTACTTTAAGAGCTATTCCACTTTACGTAAGTATCCACTTTACTTTAGAGCTATTCCACTTTACTTTAAGAGCTATTTACTTTAAGAGCTATTTCACTTTACTTTAAGAGCTATTCACTTTACTTTAAGAGCTATTCCACTTTACTTTAAGTTCAGCTATTATTACTTAAGAGCTATTCCACTTTATTAAGAGCTATTCCTTTACTTAAGCTTTACTTTAGCTTCACTTACTTTAAGAGCTATTCCACTTACTTTAAGCTATTCCACTTACTTTAACTATTCCACCTTAAGACTTTACTTACTTTAGAACATTCCATTTCTTTAAGCTATTCCACTTTACTTTAAGAGCTATTCACTTACATTAAGCTTCACTTTACTTTAAGCTATTCCACTTTACTTTAAGCTATTCCACTTACTTTAAGAGCATTCCACTTTACGTAAGCTATTCCACTTTACTTTAAGAGCTATTCCACTTTACTTTAAAGCTATCACTTTACTTTAAGAGCTATTCCACTTTACTTTAAGCTATTCCACTTTACTTTAAGAGCTATTCCACTTTACTTTAGAGCTATCACTACTACTTTCACTTTACTTTAAGAGCTATTCTGTATTCCACTTTACTTTAAGAGCTATTCCCTTTACTTTAATATTCCACTTTACTTTAAGAGCTATTCCACTTTACTTTAAGCTATTCACTTTACTTTAAAGCTATTCCACTTTACTTTAAGTATTCCACTTTACTTTAGGATGCTTTACGTTACTAGTTCCAGAAGTATGTATGTGTTCTCTGCGAGTTCTAGGGATGTGAGTTCGTGACTGTTCCTTGCTTGTGTTGAAGGTGCTGCTGCTGAGATTGATGTATTAATTAATTCATTACAGGTGCTACTGCTGCAGCAGGCGGCGGAGGAGTCGGCGGCTGAGAGGGAGAACGACATCGCCTCCCTACAGGAGGAGCTTTGTCGCCATCAGGCCGAGCTGGGGAGGCTCAACGAGGAGACACAGGAGTACGAGCTGGAGATCACCACGCTCCGTGCCGAGATCAGCATGAAGAGTCAGAGGAGAGAGGAGGAGAGGAGAGGAGGTGAGAGAGCTTTAGGGGAAGTGGTGGGGAGAGGAGGGGGAGGAGAGACAGAGGAGAGAGAGAGGAGAGGAAGTGAGAGAAAGGGAAGAAGGAGAGGAGGTGAGAGGGGAGGAGGACAGGAGAGCTGAGAGAGAGTAGGGAGGAGGAGAGGTGGGAGAGAGGGGAGGAGGTGGGAGGAGGTGGGGAGAAAGAGAGAGGGACAGGAGAGGGAGAGGGAGAGGGGAGGAGGTGGGGAGAGGAGGGGGAGGAACAGGAGAGAGAGAGGAATGAGGAGGGTTGGAGAGAGGGGAGGAGGTGGGGATGAGGTGGGGAGAGGAGAGGGAGGACAGGAGAGAGAGAGGAGGGAGGAGAGGAGATAGACAGAAGTAGGAGCTGGAGATCACCACGTGGCAAGATGAAATCTGGGAAGGTCATCACAGTACATTTCACTGATCTCATGTCCAGCAGCCAGGTCAAAGCAACATCAGCAAACAGCTTGTGTAAAGCCATCCTTCCCTGAGTCACACCCTAACCCTCTCTACAAGAGCACAGCAGTGATGTCATGTACTGGGAGAGAGTCCCTGATGTCACTGTGCCTCCCCCAATGCCTCATTCCCTGACTAACTCAGTGTGACATCACCTTTCTGGTATCCCGAACACACACCCTCTCCCCCACCACCACCACCCCTGCAGCTCACTATGAGAGAGCAAGCGGTGGGGTGTAAAACACTTTTGTAATGCTGCAGCCTTTTCCTCAACCCATTTTATTAAACCCCAGCCTTGATTTATGTGTTTGACAGTGAGATGCTAACCATCAGGGGCAGACTGGGACCAGAAATKGGCCCTGGCATTTCTAACACACTAGCCCATTTGTCTCCTTGAAGCCCCCACACCGGCCCATTTTTCTTTTACTTGAGTCCGCCATTATTAGCCAGATAATCATCAGTTTGCGTACAAAACCAAGTTATACAGGCCCACTGGGCAAAAAAATGGACCAGCCGTCTGGCATTTTCCTGAAATGCCAGATGGCCAGTTTGCCTCTGCTAACTATGATGCAACCAGCAATATCACAACCAGCATCTGATGCATACGTGTCATAATGTTATCAGTATAGATGCCTAGACAGCACAGCCCAGGTGTGGCAGAGTCGGTAGGGTTTGGGCAGTGGTGGAAAAAGTGCCCAATTGTCAACCTTGAGTAAAAGTGAAGATGCCTTCATAGAAAATGACTCAAGTAAAAGTGGAAGTCACCCAGTAAAATATTACTTGAGTAAAAGTCTAAAAGAATTTGGTTTTAAATGTACTTAAGTATCAAAAGTAAAAGTATAAATCATTTCAAATTCCTTATATTAAGCAAACTAGACGGTACCATTATTAGTATGTATTTATTTTTGATTGCCTGAGGAACACTCCAACACTCAGACATCATTTACAAACAAAGCATTTGTGTTTAGTGAGTCCTCCAGATCAGAGGCAGTAGGGATGACCAGGGAGGTTAACTTGAGAAGTGTGTGAATTGGGCCCTTTTCCTGTCCTGTTAAACATTCAGAATGTAATGAGCACATTTGAGTATTAAGAAAAATATATGAAGTAAAAAGTAAATACACTTCTTAAGGAATATAGTGAAGTATAAGTAAAAGTTGTCAAAAATATAAATAGTAAAGTACAGATACCCCAAAAACTACTTAAGTAGTACTTTAAATTATTTTTACTTAAGTACTTTACACCCGTAGGTTTGGGTCACAGGTTTATAGCTGTCACATTCCAGTCTGACGTTAGGTAGACACACACCAGGTCTTTGTCTTTCTGAGTCTCTCATTGTGTCTCTTGACTATTTATAAGGTGCATGGGCATGTACAACAGGATGAATAGTTTTGAGGGGTAGGCCACATGAGTATAGACTCAGAGTTGATACTTTATGTAAACCGGCAAAGTGTTTACCTGTGGCTGAACCTGTGGAGGATGTGTTGCTAGTACCTCCCCATTTCACTCTGTGTCAGACCATTTTCTCCTGGGTCGTACCTAATGAACACGACCCTGGGGTATGATGGTCCTGTGCTGACTCCTGTACATGTCCTGTGTATTCAGGAGACGTAGAAACACTGAAGCAGGAGTGTGTCACGTTGAGGGAGGAGTGTGAGACATTGAAGAATGACAACAGACGTCTGACTGAGAGACTACAGCTACAGAGGTTTTTCTTGTTCTTCTTGTTTTTCTTTAAATTGTTCTTGTGTTTCTTGTCATTCTTGTTGTGTTTCTTGTCATTCTTCTTGTTCTTCTTGTTATTGTTCTTGTTGTTGTTCTTGTTCTTCGTGTTATTGTTCTTCTTGTTCTTCTTGTTCTTCTTGTTATTGTTCTTGTTCTTGTTCTTGTTCTTCGTGTTATTGTTCTTCTTGTT
>NW_019943062.1:163056-180562 GCF_002910315.2 Salvelinus sp. IW2-2015 | reverse complement strand
TTATTGTTCTTCTGTTTGTTCTGTTACTTTCTTCTTGTTATTGTTCTTCTTGTTTGTTCTGTGTTGTTCTTGTTTTTTCTTCTTGTTATGTTCTTCTTGTTTCGTCTTGTCTTCTGTTATTGTTCTGTTATTTTCGTTGTTGTTCTTCTTGTTCTTCTTGTTATTGTTCTTCTTGTTTTCTTTTTGTTTTGTTGTTCTGTTGTTGTTCTTCTGTTTGTTCTGTTTCTTGTTTTCATTCTTGTTCTTCTTGTTCTTCTTGTTATTGTTCTTGTTGTTGTTCTTGTTTTGTTCTTCTTGTTATTGTTTCTTGTTATTGTTCGTTGTGTTCTTCTTGTTATTGTTCTTGTTGTTGTTCTTGTTGTTGTTCTTCTTGTTATTGTCTTCTTGTTCTTCTTGTTATTGTTCTTGTTATTGTTCTTCTTGTATTGTTCTTGTTGTTGTTCTTGTTGTTGTTCTTCTTGTTATTGTTCTTGTTGTTCTTGTTGTTCTTCTTGTTATTTCTTGTGTTGTTCTTTGTGTTTGTTCTTGTTATTCTTCTTGTTCTTCTTGTTATTGTTCTTGTTATTGCTTCTTGTTATTGTTCTTGTTGTTGTTCTTGTTTGTTCTTCTTTGTTCTTGTGTTCTTGTTTTCTTCTTGTATTGTTCTTGTGTGTTTCTGTGTTGTTCTTCTTGTTATTTTTTTCTTGTTCTTCGTTCTTCTGTTATTGTTCTTGTTGTTGTTCTTGTTGTTGTTCTTGTTGTTGTTGTTCTTGTTCTTGTTATGTTCTCTTGTCATTGTTCTTTTGTTCTTGTTCTTGTTGTTCTTGTTTCTGGTTGTTTTCTTGTTGTTGTTTCTTGTTGTTCTGTTTTCTTGTGTTGTTGTTGTTTGTTGTGTGATTGTTATGTTATTGTTCTTCTTGTTCTTCTTTATCTTCTGAATTCATTTTCTTGTTGTTGTTCTTCTTTTTCTCCTTGTTATTGTTCTTCTTGTTGATCCTGTTGATCTTCTTGTTTTTCTTCTTGATCTTCTTGATCTTGATCTTCTTGTTCTTGATCTTCTTATTCTATTTTTTCTTGTTGATCTTGTTCTTCTTTTTAAAATAAAAAAATGTTGGTTCTTCTTGATTTTCTTGAACTTCTTGTTTTTGTTCTTCTTGTTATTGTTCTTCTTGTTCATTTTCATTCACTTTATACATTTGTCATTTTCTTGTCTCCTCTCTCTCCACCCCAGTTCCAACAGCCACCTGTCCCTGAAGGAGGATGGGGAGGACACTGGGATTGGAGTGGGCACAGAGATGGGGGGCATGGCTGAGAGCTACATGACCATGGCAGACTGCCAGTCAACGGGCACCAACTGCCGCCTGAAGGACGTGTCCATTCAGAAGAACATCTCGTTCGACGGGAAGCTCATGACCCCCACCGGCTGGAATGGAGGATTTGGGGAGATCGTCTCACTGAGGGACCAGCTGAAACAAGCTGAGGAGAAGGCCTCACTGGTACAGAGACAGGTACGCTACATAAGATGAAGATGATTAGAAGATACAGTGGTGGTACAGTAGTCATTGATGCCAACTGAATTTCTGCTGTGCTGGGCAAGAAACCATTAGGTGGTTCAAGGAGGTTTTAGGTGGGTCATTGTGGCACAGAAAAGTGTGACTCCCACTCCCACATTTAGAACTCTATTGAGTGACTCACACACCACACATAGCACAGTAGCAAAAGAAAACATCAGAGAAGCAGCTGGCCAATCACAGACTACCCTGTCACACAAGTGGCTAATACTTATTTTTAGGTACTGCAGTAATGGACAACACAACACAAAGCACTAACCCGGCCTGCTGTTTACATAACGTTCACAACGTTCTGAGGTGTTCTGAGGTGTTCTGAGGTGTTCTGAGGTGTTCCACAAGTGATCTTTCCAGGGAGTGTTCATTTGCCACTGTCCTTCTGCTTGCTCTTTGAGGTATAACCCAGGTGGACTGTAAAAGCTCTTCGTGACATCTGTGGATATAAAAAAGGGCTTTGTGAATAAATCAAATCAAAGAATACAACAAGTGTAGACCTTACTGTGAAATGCTTCCTGGCAAGCCCTTCACCAACAACGCATTTCAAGAAATAGAGTTAAGAAATATTTACTAAATAAACTAAAGTTGTAAAAAATTACATAACAATAATGAGGCTGTATACTGGGGGTACCGAGTCAATGTGCGGGGGTACAAGTTAGTCGAGGTAATTTGTAAAGTGACTATGTATAGATAATAGACAGCGAGTTGCAGCAGTGTAAAAACAAAGGGGGGGGTCAATGTAAATAGACCGGGTGGCCATTTTATTAATTGTTCAGCAGTCTTATGGCTTGGGGGTAGAAGCTGTTAAGGAGCCTTTTGGTCCTAGACTTGGCGCTTCGGTACTTCTTGCCGTGTGGTAGCAGAGAGAACAGTCTATGACTTGGGTGACTGGATCTTTTAAATTTTTTGGGGCCTTCCTCTGACACCGCCTAGTATATACAGTACCAGTCAGTAGTTTGGACACACCTACTCATTCAAGGGTTTTTCTTTATTTTTATATTTTCTACATTGTAGAATAATAGTGAAGACATTAAAACTATGAAATAACACATATGGAATCATGTAGAAACATGTAGATCATGTAGATTTGTTAAACAAATCAAAATATATTTTATATTTGAGATTCTTCAAAGTAGCCACCCTTAGCCTTGATGACAGTTTTGCACATTCTTGGCATTCTCTCAACCAGCTTCATGAGGAATGCTTTTCCAACAGTCTTTAAGGAGTTCCCACATATGCTGAGCACTTGTTGGCTGCTTTCCTTCACTCTGCGGTCCAATTCATCCCAATCCATCTAATTTGGKTTGAGGTCGGGGGAATTGTGGCGTCCAGGTCATCTCGGGACTACACATGTGGAGATCATCCGTTCACCTACTCTGCGTCTAACACGGAACCCAAACCGGCTGYGTGCGTRCGCCATCGWGCGCTATCGTGCATAAATGTATTTTGTCCCCCTACACCAAACGCRATCACGATACGCAGGTTAAAATATCAAAACAAACTCTGAACCAATGACATTCATTTGTGGACAGGTCGAAAAGCATTAAACATGTATGGCAATTTAGCTAGTTAGYTTGCACTTGCTARCTAATTTGTCCTATTTAGCTAGCTTGCTGTTACTAGCTAATTTGTCCTGGGATATAAACATTGAGTTGTTATTTTACCTGAAATGCACAAGGTTCTCTACTCCGACAATTAATCCACACATAAAACAGACAAACGAATCGTTTCTAGTCATCTCTCCTCCTTCCAGGCTTTTTCATCTTTGAACTTATATGGTGATCGCATCTACACTTTCATAGTATTACCATGACAACCGGCAAAACAGTTCGTCTTTCAATCACCCACATGGGTATAACYAATGAGGAGATGGCACGTGGGTACCTGCTTCTATAAACCAATGAGGAGATGGGAGAGGCAGGACTTCCAGCGCGATCTGCGTCAGAAATAGAAATGAGATCTATTTTAGCCCTTGGCATCGCAGACGCTCGTTGGCGCGCGCGAGCAATGTGGGTGCAATAATTGAATAACGTGGATTTCTAAATGTATTTTGCCAGGCTCGCGCACGCGACGTGTCCGGTCTGTTCAGCATGTCACAAAGACACKGCGGTTGTAACCAAAAATTCTCACATTTAGAATCAGACCAAAGATCTCGACCCGCTCCACTTCAGCCCCATTTTTAAAGAAATGTGATGGATTGATCCAGGGGTGAGTCGCACTGAAAATTGGTTATATATTTCCTCACCCTAAAATGTTTGAAAAAATATGTCCTCTATCCAGTGTTTTTTGAATTTTCGATGCTCCCTGACTGTCTAGCTTTCATTTAGGTGATTATTCAATGATTATTAGATAGTTTGCTCTACTCTGTCTCCCTCAGTGTGACGGTTTGAAGACCGAGCTGAGGGAGCTACAGGTGCTATATGACTGCAGCCAGAGGGAGAGGGCGGGGATGGAGGAGGAGCTACTGCGCTGCAAGGCTGAGTTGGAGCGGCTGGCTGGAGGGGGGCAGGTGAGATCACACTGGGGTTAGAGRTCAGGKGTCACAGGGGTCACCATAGTGATAGGAATTAATATTATTGGTATATTGCAAATCTATTGCAAGGCTTTTGGGCGTATGGTGTCCGTTCTGACGGTTTCTGACTGTTTTCTGACTTCCACATTTCTCTGCTTGAGATTTTTTGCTCTTGTGTTTGCTGTATTTCTTGTTTTCATTTGCGGAAACTTGAACATTTTTGTAGAAAACACATCACACTCATTCTGTGTCTGTTGATTCCATGTGTTATGTGTGTAGATACTGTAAAATATATATATATTCACATATATATTCATATAATGTATGTATTTATATATCTAATTGACTGCATATTATAATATGTTTGATATAAGCTGACATTAACTGTCAGATCATGCTTGAGAGCTGTGATCTCTGTCTGGCACTGCAAACTGCCTTCCACTTTGTCTGTGTAATGCCCTCCCTGTGGCAACACCAACTGTCCCCGTGCTTGGTGTCAAACTGTCTGCCTGTCCCTACTCTGTCTCAGTCTACATGTATGTATTTATATATCTAATTGACTGCATATTATAATATGTTTGATATAAGCTGACATTAACTGTCAGATCATGCTTGAGAGCTGTGATCTCTGTCTGGCACTGCAAACTGCCTTCCACTTTGTCTGTGTAATGCCCTCCCTGTGGCAACACCAACTGTCCCCGTGCTTGGTGTCAAACTGTCTGCCTGTCCCTACTCTGTCTCAGTCTAATACAAAATAATGTCCTGTGTTGGTGTCAAACTGTCTGCCTGTCCCTACTCTGTCTCAGTCTACAAATAATGTCCCTGTGCTTGGTGTCAAACTGTCTGCCTGTCCCTACTCTGTCTCAGTCTACAAATAATGTCCCTGTGCTTGGTGCTATACGTCCACATGCTTTGTATGTGTTTAACGTGGACATGGGAAATGAATGACGATAGAGTTAGGAGGTTTTCAACATCTTGTTCTGTGTCACTATGTTCCATTTTTCATTGTTGTTTATTTTGCCACCACAGACAATTTCAGCCACATATAAGCACATACATACGTACACACACTGTACTTACATTCTTCAAATCTTTGAATTTACACTACATGACTTAAAGTATGTGGATACATCCTATCTATCTATCTCTCTCTCTCAGTCCGTCCGTCTAAGTCCATGCCATGACTTCCCTCCCCCTTTATGCCATATCACGTTTCGTTTCTGAGTTATTTGTGTRATTTTGTGGTGTCCATATGTCAACGTTTCTGCCCTCCACTCATTTATTATTTCGTTCTCTCCATTCCTCCCTCCATCTCCATCCACCTGTGCCTCGTTTTCTTCCCTTCATCCAGAGCTATATCCATTCGTCTGAGTCCCCTGTTCTCTCCATCCCCTTCATAGGAATAATTRTAATATTGGGAGTGGTTTGGTGCTGGTTGTCCGAGCTGGCGTCACAGAAAGCAAGGTAGGAGGAAGGATACTTCTCTGTCGGTCGTCTGCACTTTGGCTACGCATCTAATATATAGATATTACTGTACGTAGTTCAGTAAAGTAAAATTAGGTAGTCAAGTAAAGTATTCTTAAAGCCTCAGGGCCTTTCTTACAGATTAACCTTTTACTGCAGTGGGCTAAATCAGGGTCAACCAGAGTGTTTCCTGGTAGTCTTTAAGAAATCTACTTTGAAACAAAAGTGAACACCTCACACACATGGTTATGGGTTGTACCATGTTAGATATAGGGTTGAGATGTATTCCATTTTGAGTTTGCATCCCAATATATATATATATACTGAACAAAAATATAAACGCAACATGTAAAGTGTTGGTCCCATTTTCCATGAGCTAAAATAAAAGTTTGCATAAATGTTCCACATGAACAAAAAACGTATTTCTCTCAAATGTTGTGCACAAATTTGTTTACATCCCTGTTAGTGAGCATTTCTCCTTTGCCAAGATAATCCATCCACCTGACAGGTGTGGCATATTAATAAGCTGATTAAACAGCATGATCATTACACAGGTACACCTTGTGCTGGGGACAATAAAAGGTCACTCTAAAATGTGCAGTTTTGTAACACAACACTATGCCACAGATGTCTCAAGTTTTGAGGGTGCGATTGGCATGCTGACTGCAGGAATGTCCGCCAGAGCTGTTGCCAGAGAATTTAATGTTAATTTCTCTACCATAAACCGCCTCCAACGTTGCAGTACATGTAACAACGCCAGCCCAGGACCTYCACATCTGGCTTCTTCACCTGCAAGATCGTCTGAGGAGGGGGTCGCGGGTGCTTAGAAGTATTTCTGTCTGTAATAAAGCCCTTTTGTGAGGAAAAACGTATTCTGATTGGCTGGCGGTGGGTGGGCCAAGTGGGTGGGCCAATGCCCTCCCAGGCCCACCTATGGCTGCGCCCTGCCCAGTCATGTGAAATCCATCGATTAGGGTGTAATGAATATATTGCAATTGACTGATTTCCTTATATGAACTGTAACTCAGTATAATCTTTGAAATTGTTGCATGTTGCATTTATATTTTTGTTCAGTATACATCCCAGATGACTGAAATACAACAAAACCGTTTGATAAAGATACACCAGATTTCAGCAAAAAAAAAAAAAAAAGTTTATTAATTATAAAATTATGAAAAATATGAATGACATTCCACCCATGAGGCCACTAGAGGTCACTTTGATCATTCGACTGCAGGAAAGGTCAACAGAGTTTTGGTTTGATCAGGTCCTGAGAATTGACCTAGGAGTGGCAATACACTTTTGTATAATTGGATAATTGCTAGCTAGAGACTTCCAATTACAAAGTCACATTTATCATGAGACATACAGCACACGCATAAAACATACCAATTATTTTTGGGTGACAGACATGGGACAGGTGGGCCGTTTCATACAGTACTCTCTAGTATGACATCACTGCTCGATTAGTGTTTGATATTTTGACTCTTTTCTATGTCCAAAATGTGTCAGTGTATTTAATGAGTGGACTAAGTGCTTGTGTGTGTGTGTGTGTGTGTGTGTGTGTGTGTCTGTGTGTGTGTGTGTGTGTGTGTGTGTGTGTGTCTCACAGTAAGTGTGCTTACCTCTCTAAATGCTACCTCTGACTTCTCTCTCTGCGTCCTCAGGGGTGGGATATAGAACGGAACCCTATTCTGACTGTCACCGCGGCAACAGCTGTGCTTCTGATCGTGGCTAGCTTGTTGAGAGGCCCGATGTTGAGCAGATCAGTAACGAGTTATACCGACAAAGACGGTAATGTCTGCTTATAGACAACTACCCTCCATCCCAACCCCCTTATCACATCGATCTGGGACGAACAACAGATCACACGCCATTCCTCTAATTCATCGCTAGGAAGAGGATATTTAGATGMCAACTGTTCAGAAAACAGGAGCATCTTGAAAAGGAAAACTTCAGAAAACAGGAGATAAGAGTGCTCATAGTTCTGATGGAAAAGATGGACTCCTTTTCTCTCCTGTTCTGGGGGACACAGGTCTTCGTGAAGCTGAGAACATAGTGTGGATACTTACATTTAATTGGATAGTACCTTCCCGCATAAATCTAGCTGGTTCTGCCCCTGTGGCATCTCATTCTGTCCCTGTCTCTCTGTCTGTCTCACGGGTCTTGACTATGGGACTCAATTGGTCCTGAGTTTAAATGTCTTATACTACTCTTATACAACTCTCATCTTGTATTTTACTAAATGTATTTATTAATATGTTAATTGATTGGTCATCTTTTAACAAGAACCACCTCTGCACCTTGCACATTTGCTGAATTAAAACCCTTAAATAAATAAATGAGGTTAAATAAATAAATAAAATCCATATGATGTTGTAAATAAGTCCTAGTAGAATCTTTCTGAAAATATAGTTATATCTACACGTGTAATTCATTATTTAAAGGAATATGTCGAATACATGAAATAATTTCATGTCTGTGCCCGTRTCTTGTGAATAGCTCAAACCATGGGGATTTTTCTCAATTAGAATTAAATTAATAATGAAGACCTAGTATAGAGTTCTAGTCTAGAGCGACAGATGCTTTCCCCCCCCAAAAAATGTTTAAAGGCAATAGTTAATTTATAAAGCATACGCTCTAAAATATTTACTCATCAATTTACATTTACTGAAAAAATCCAATGATCATTCCAGATGTCCTACCTGCAGTGAATCTGTTATTAGTGAGGATGTTTAATCTGGGTTTTCAGAGTTGTGTAAATGCCTATTTGTTATGGTGTCCTCATTAAAGGGGGAAGTGTATGGGAGATATGTGTGCTAGTCTAGCAGCTGTCCCTAATGCAGCTGTCAATCCTAGCCCGGTGTTTCAAGTCTATGTTTAACCAACCATCTCACCCACATACGAGTGTCCTAGCTATTTTTGTCCACAGTCACAGTCACTTCTTTTATTTACTGAACTTAACTTAGTGCACCGTCAGACAGACTTGGGTTGAAATACCAGTCTGAAATCATTTCAAATACCTTATCTGTGTTTTGATTGAGCTTCCTGATTTAATGGACCAAAATAATAGTCCCCAAACTGGAAACCCCACCCATTTGTCACTCCAGGCAGTCTAAAGAAAACACTCAAAGCATTTGAAAGAGTWGGACAYAGTATTTGAAGCCAGGTGTGCCGTGGGTAAAGCATGCATGGCTTCTGCCTGCGTTGTCATACAGTGACTGTATAATTAACCACCCAAAATATGTCAACCACAGTTAGCACGCCCTGCCTGTATTTTCTTCTTCTTCCACATCCCAGACTACATGAGTCAGCTCACATGCCAAGCACGGCCACACTGTCCCTGATATGCCTTTGATGAGTTCATCAGTTCACCCGTGAAGTCTGGGCCCATATTTCTTTTTTTAAAGAGTCTCATAGTAGGAGTTCTGATCTTGGATCAGTTTGAACTTTGGGATCATAATGAACAAGATCACATGGACGGGGACGGGGGCGGGGAGGACTGACCCTAGATCAGCACTCCTAACCCAATATGCTTTATGGATGTGTGGATTTATGGATACATTAACTGTATATTATGGATATGTTTCGTACAGCAACACATTAACTGTATATGACCTCTGTGTCATGTTTCGATAGCGTGATCTATGTTTTTGAATATACTGTAGCAGCTATTCATACAACAGACAAAGGACAGCGAGTATTTAACCTTGAGCGTGTGAATGTCTCAAAATACCTAATGTACACACTGTTCATAACTGAGTTGTTTCTGTACTTTTTACCTACTAACACTTTCTTAAATGTGGAAAGAAAGGAATGTGTTTTTTATAAGGGGGATGGATTTTCTTGGCTTGGGTTGGTCTTTCCACATGTTCTGAAATGTCATTAAAATAGATTTTTTTCTTCTTCTCCAGGTACACAGCTAGAGAATGTTGACAGTCAGCATTCCATAGTTGAATGATGCTTGTGAACATACCATAGATAGGATATTTATATTTGTGCTGTGTCTGGTCGTACGTGATGATATGCCTGTGTGTGGGGGACAGAAGATTGGTAGACCATGAGGCAGCTAAACAAGTTTGATTGCAGAATGCATTCTTGAAATTGGATTGTTATGTCAATTATGTCAATCGTTTTTTTGGCAAATTCTAAATGTGTCTGGATTGAACAGTTCAATTTGTCACAAAAACGAGACAGCATTTTAAACGTTTTAAATGATCTGTTTAACAAACTGTGAAATTTTGTGACACAGTAAAAGTCTAGCTACTTTAGAGTTGACAAGGCATGCTATATATAGTCTAAGAGAAAAGTTTAAACGTTTATTTATGTTTAATATGAAGTTTCTGTTTTACTTTATATTTGTTGTAGATTCAGAAGTGGTATAGACTAACGTGGGAGAGAAATATGACCAAAATCTCCATTTGTAATAGCTTTGTAGAAAGTCTATTTTGAGAGAGCAGTGTATATATTCATAGCCAAATTATGTAAAAGTGTATTTATGGTGGGTTTATTAAGAGAACCAATGTTGATAAGTGTTTTCAATACCTCTATGTTTGGATGARTAGTCAGTGCATGCAGGTAGAGGTTGTTTTAGGTGTTAGTTCCCAGTATAAGTATGCTAAAATAAACAGACCGCCAAAATCAATACTGATCCTCTGTTCACAAATGAATCTTGAATTTAGTTGTGGGACATCTAACAACAGACAACAGTTTGTTTTCATTCAAGTTCCTACATCTTCACAGACAAGGATGGAATCAAACCTAGAGAGAAGCAGTAACACCTCCTCTACCAAATATCTTTCTGCTGCTAAACTTCCTGAACTTTAGTTCATATAAACGTTGCTTTAACCTGAACATGATTGTTTAAGATTATTAAACCTGTTCTTGAAAACAAACACCACTGTGTTTACGTGAGTTATGAGCCTTTATATTATGGTTCTCAGTTTGCTGCTTACCCTTTGACTTTGTTGTTTTTGAATATATAGTAGTCATGGCTATGTTGTTACCTGGAGGTATATATATATAGAGTCGTGGCTATGTTGTTACCTGGAGGTATATTATATAGTAGTCGTGGCTATGTTGTTACCTGGAGGTATATATATAGTAGTCATGGCTATGTTGTTACCTGGAGGTATATTATAAGTAGTCGTGGCTATGTTGTTACCTGGAGGTAATTATATAGTAGTCATGGCTATGTTGTTACCTGGAGGTATATTATATAGTAGTCGTGGCTATGTTGTTACCTGGAGGTAATATATAAGTAGTCGTGGCTATGTTGTTACCTGGAGGTATATTATATAGTAGTCTGGCATGTTGTTACCTGGAGGTATATTATATAGTAGTCGTGGCTAGTTGTACCTGGAGGTATATTATATAGTAGTCATGGCTATGTTGTTACCTGGAGGTATATTATATAGTAGTCGTGGCTATGTTGTTACCTGGAGGTATATTATATAGTAGTCGTGGCTATGTTGTTACCTGTAGGTATATTATATAGTAGTCGTGGCTATGTTGTACCGGAGGTATATTATATAGTAGTCGTGGCTATGTTGTTACCTGGAGGTATATTATATAGTAGTCGTGGCTATGTTGTTTACCTGGAGGTATATTTTGAACAGTAAATTATTTGAAAAATAAAATATAATCACTCTTAGCACTGTACGTGTCAGTGATACTGTATGTACAATATATAAACATGCAAATATTGATGGGATGGCTGACAATGTCACGGAAGTGGTGGCAGGTAGTCTAGCGGTTAAGAACATTAGCCGAAAGGTCAGTGCTTCGAATCCCTAACCCGACTACGTGAAACATCTGTCAATGTGCTCTTGAGCAAGGCACTTAACCCTAATTGCTCCTGTAAGTCGTTGATTGGATAAACGCGTCTGCTAAATGACAAAAACATATCARTGGGGCYAGAAGCCATGCTTTGTTATGATTCTGAAAGGCCAGATAGSTAACAACAATGACAAGAAGCAGCCATGYGGGGTATCGTAGGTGGGTCGTTTCAGCTAGTTTTATCTGGTTCCCCAAGTGGTGAAGGTATGCAACAACACCTGTGCCACGCTGATCTTCAACACGGGGCCCCCACAGGGGGTGTGTGCTCAGCCACCTTCTGTACTCCCTGTTCACCCATGACTGCGTAGACACGCACATCTACAACTTAATCATCAAGTTCGCTGACGACTCAACAGTGGTACACCTGATTACCAACAACAATGAGACAGCCTGCAGGGAGAAGGTGAGAGTCCTGCTGGAGTGGTGCCTGGAAAATAACCTCTCTCATCGTCAACAAAACAAAGGAGCTGATCGTGGACTACAGGAGACATCGACGAGGCCGCAGTGTAGTGGTGTAAAGTACTTAAGTAAAACTACTTTAAAGTACTGCTTAAGTAGGTTTTTGGGGTATCTGTACTTTACTATTTCTATATTTGACAAATTTTACTTGTACTCCACTACATTCCTAAACAAAATGATGTACTTTTTACTCCATACATTTTCCCTGACACCCAAAAGTACTCAATACATTTTGAATGCTTAGCAGGACAGTAAAATGGTCTAATTCACACAATTATCAAAGAGAACATCCCTGGTCGTCCCTACTACCTCTGATCTGGCGGACTCACTAAACACATGCTTCCTTTGTAAATGATGTCAGTGTTGGAGTGTGCCCCTGGCTATCAGTAAATAAATAAAAACTAGAAAATGTGTCAGTCTGCGTTACTSAAACAGGCAGCTCAACAGGACAGTTGAGCTAATTTTGACAAACAATATTAAATTAATTTAAACATATGAATTTTGTTTGGCATATTTTATCATCTCAACCAATACCATTTAGTAAAATAATCATATGGTTTTCATTTTCGGACTCCCATATTTTTTTAAACAGMCTTTCAAAKATGGTTGAAAACCAGGAAGTGAATGTGAGCAAAACCGAATCTCATTTACCATAATTTTTTGTACTAATTGTGTATAATATGGGAAATTACAAGGTTGTAAAATGTTGTTGACCTCTAAAACATAATTTAAGAATTATTAAATTACTAATATGTTGTTGTTTTACAATTTTAAGAACTCCTGAAAAATATCCTCTACCAGGTGTTTGAGCTGCCCATTAAAGGAATACTTATAAACCATGTAATCTTATAATCTCCACCYGGCACAGCCAGAAGAGGACTGGCCACCCCTCAGAGCCTGGTTCCTCTCTAGGTTTCTTCCTAGGTTCCAGCCTTTCTAGGGAGTTTTTCCTAATCACCGTGCTTCTACATCTGCATTGTTTGCTGTTTGGGGTTTTAGGCTGGGTTTCTGTATCAGCTGATGTAAAAAGGGCGTTATAAATACATTTGATTGATAATAAGTCAAAGGTGGTGATAATGGACAATAGAGAAATATTGTTCTGGGATATTTTTGTCTGTGCAAATACAAAAAGCCTTTCAAATCGATATCAATATTTACTGTTATGTTCTATATGTTTCACAATATCATTCAGTACACGTCATTTAACTGGTATTCTAAGCATATAAACCGTAAACATACATTTACATGCATTTGAATATTCCTATTTTTACACACAATTGTATCATATTTGATCAACATTTGATGTCAGTCCTAATTTAACTAGGCCTATCTTCCATTTTAAGTAAACAAAGCAGACATAATGTAAATGAATGTATACTATCTTTTGGAAGATGTTAAAAGTCTATGCAAATTCCAATACAAAATGAGTTTACTCTAATTGGGCAACTTAATTGGCTGGTGGAGATGTTTGCAATGCATAATCTATCACAGTTTTAGTCATAAAAACAAAAAATATTAATTTATGGCCTTTATGGAGGCTAAATACACATATTATTTTCTTGGTGTACCGGTTAAAGGGTTAATGTGATCAAGAAAAATCTTGTTTATAACAGAGACCAGTTGGTTGCATTCTGGTTATATGACGTCTTCTCATTACAACCCGAAGACAACGTCACCAAGACGTCATGTGCCAAATGTTTCCCAATGGGTAGCGGTAGAGCGTTTAGGGTTTTCAGAAGGAATCCCATTCATGAAATCACCAGTGCGACCCGTGTCGGTGTCACACAGAGCGACGAGCGACTCTTTTCCCGGCATCACATTACACAGGCCGTATAACAACCAATACACTGAACTCTATGTCTGCGTTCCAAATGACACTTCCTTACATGGTCCACTACTCATGACCAGGGAATAGGGAATAGGGAATAGTGTGCTATGTGGGACACAGACTCCTATATCAGTGTCATTAAGTCTCTGACAGCCAGGCAGTCATTTCAGACATAGGAGGGGAGGCTCCGGATGTGCCAAGGATGTTGACGAGGTCTTCTATATTACATTCATTACACAGAGACTTTACTAACACTCACGATTTACTGAGTTTGTATGTAACCTCAAGGGCCAGAATTAGCCTGACTGGCAGTTATACAGGACCGACGGTGAATATAGAAATGATTTTGATCTCCTGACTCAAGGGCAAGTGTCTGAAGAATGTTCTGGAATATATTCACTGTGTGATACATTTACTTATAATAAACATGTCGTTGGCCTCCCCGAGTGGCGCTGCGGTCTAAGACCCGGGTACGATCCTAGGCTGTGTCACTGCCGGCCGTGACTGGGGGTCCCATTGGGTGGCGCACAATTGGACCAGCGTCGTCCGGGTTAGGGGCGGGTTTGGCCGGTGGTGCTTTACCTGGCTCATCGCGCTCTAGTGACTCCTTGTGGCGGGCCGGGCACCTGCAGGCTGACTTCAGTCGTCAGTTGAACGATGTTTCCTCCGACACATTGGTGCGGCTGGCGGGTGTTAAGGAGCACGGTTTGGCGGGTCATGTTTCGCCTCTCCCGAGCCTGTTGGGGACTTGCAGCGATGAGACAAGATCGTAATTGCATCGCAATTGGATATCACAAAATTGGAGAGAAAAAGCATTAAAAAATACGTCGTAATGATCCTAATTTCATTTAGGCCATTTTGAGCTAGTTGGGGAAAGAAGTTAGAAAAATGTATACAAGGAGGGACATAAAGCATTAACACTAATAAGAAGTTATTAAGGCTCATACATGCTTATAACAAGTTATTAAGCATATAACATAAAGTATTATTTTCTCTGAAGTGTGTTAAAACAACAAGAAGGAATCGTACCCGTGTCCTGTCTGGGGTATGACTATTCTCTGTGTATGTGTCACAGTTATCCTGGACATTCTCTGTGTATGTGTCACAGTTATCCTGGACATTCTCTGTGTATGTGGTCACAGTTATCCTGGACATTCTCTGTGTATGTGTCACAGACATTCTCTGTGTATGGTTCACAGTATTCCTGGACATTCTCTGTGTATGTTCACAGTTATCCCTGGACATTCTCGTGTTGTCTCACAGTTATCCTGGACATTCTCCTGTGTATGTGTCACAGTTATCCTGGACATTCTCTGTGTATGTGTCACAGTTATCCTGAACTTCTCTGGTATGTGTCACAGTTATCCTGGACATTCTCTTGTGTATGTGTCACAGTTATTCTTTAGCCCACTACTAGCTATGCTTACCCGTCAAGGATAGCTTACACTCTGTGTGTGTGTCAGACCTGGTTTCAAACAGTATTTTAAAATCACTTAAAATACTTCAACTGGGTTTGTCTGGCACAATGGAACCAAAAAAATAGTCCAAAAGTGCTGTCCCAGCATCAGACAGTTACACCAAGCGCTAACATGTGAGTTTCGTGATCTGATCAATATGATCCAATCACTATTCAAGTTTGTTGCATATCCATCCCACTGTGTCCCCATTGTGACCAGATTAGCTGTAGGCAAAGTAACTGAAGATACTATTTTAAAATAATATTTATTTATTTATTTTAAAGACAATCACTGATGGCATAAGTCAATGGTGCCACCTGTCAATGATTTTAGAGGGTCGGTTTAATGGCGATTTAAATGGTTTGACCATCCAGATCTGTTTACGCCAGATTGATATCCAGACACAATGCCGTTAATTGTCTACACCTGTCTACAAATGTGGGCACATAAACGTTTTTATAATGATGTTATTGATAAGTTATTTTATTTTATTTACAGCCAATCACTCTGTTGAACATTCTAGCGGGTCACTTAGATAACAGCTGACTTTGCAGACTAATGTCTGGTCTAAATATCATTAGTTGATGTAGCGTTTATGGTATTTGCCTGGCATGACACAATATGACATCAAAGTTCCCTCAGCTCCCTCTGCCCGTGAGGAGGTCAGGGATCATTTGATTCTCTGGTCAACAATTGCAGAGCTGCATTGAAAGGGACACTAGGTCTGTCATGGAGGAACGCATTGTTGACGCTTGCTGAGATGTTTATTGACCAATACATATTTCACAGAGAGGTGGCACATAATGTGTGAAACCATGTACGTAATGACAATGACTTCCGTAGTCGTATGAACAACTAGCAAATACGGACCTCATTTGCTTCATATCAAGGTTTCCCAAATTCTCTCTCTCTCTCTCTCTCTCTCTCTCTCTCTCTCTCTCTCTCTCTCTCTCGAAGATAAAGATAATCCCTATCAGTTGAAATATTATTAAAATGATTTAGCAATTTGGTAAAAGGGGCAAAAGGACAACATAACCATCAGAGGCTAAACACAGAAGCCCCGTTAATACCTGGTGCTAACATCCGCCCTTTGTCCTGATCTTGTCCAAATTCTGATTTTGCCCACATCTTTAGACAGGTATAGATTATTAAACAACACACTGTGATCTGATTGTGATCAGATCTTCCTGACCACCTCCAGAGTTAGTCAGGCACGCAATGTGTGATTTGTGTCTGGATATCAATACAAGTGTAAACAGATCTGGATGATCAAACTATTTAAATCATCATTATACCGGTCTCTAAAATCATTGACAATTGTCTTAAATAAATACACTACCGGTCAAAAGTTTTAGAACAGCTACTCATTCAAAAGTTTTTCTTTATTTTTACTATTTTCTACATTGTAGAATAATAGTGAAAACCTCAAAACTATGAAATAACACATATGGAATAATAACACAAAAAAAGTGTTAAACAAATCAAAATATATTTTATATTTCAGATTCTTCAAACAGGCAGTCTTTGCCTTGATGACAGCTTTGCACACTCTTGGTATTCTGTCAACCAGCTTCACCTGGAATGCTATTCCAGCAGTCTATGCTGAGCACTTGTTGGTTGCTTTTCCTTCACTCTGCGGTCCGACTCCTCCCAAACCATCTCAATTTGGTTGAGGTCGGGGGTTGGAACCAAAAATATCAGATTTGGACTCCAGGCCAAATTTCCACTGCTCTACTGTCCATTGGTCGTGTTTCTTGGCCCTGGCAAGACTCTTCTTCTTATTTGTGTCCTTTAATAGTGGTTTCTTTGCAGCAATTCGACCATGAAGGCCTTATTCACACAGTCTCATCTGAGTAGTTGATGTTGAAATGTGTCTGTTACTTGAATTCTGTGAAGCATTTATTTGCAATTTCTGAGGCTGGTAACTCTAATGAACTTATCCTCTGCAGCAGAGGTAACTCTGGGCCTTCCATTCCTGTGGCGGTCCTCATGAGAGCCAGTTTCATCATAGCACTTGATGGTTTTTGCGACTGCAGTTGAAGAAATGTTCAAAGTTCTTGACATTTTCCGTATTGACTGACCTTCATGTCTTAAAGTAATGATGGACTGTAGTTTCTCTTTGCTTATTTGAGCTGTTCTTGCCATAATATTTCTTTTTATTTACGTATTTCACCTTTATTTAACCAGGTAGGCAAGTTGAGAACAAGTTCTCATTTACAATTGCGACCTGGCCAAGATAAACCAAAGCAGTTCGACACATACAACAACACAGAGTTACACATGGAGTAAAACAAACATACAGTCAATAATACAGTAGAAAAATAAGTCTATATCCAATGTGAGCAAATGAGGTGAGATAAGGGAGGTAAAGGCAAAAAAGGCCATGGTGGCGAAGTAAATACAA
>NW_019943062.1:140494-163031 GCF_002910315.2 Salvelinus sp. IW2-2015 | reverse complement strand
CATACGCAAGTAAAACACTGGAATGTTGATTTGCAGTGGAAGAATGTGCAAAGTAGAAATAGAAATAATGGGTGCAAAGGAGCAAAATAAATAAATAAATACAGTAGGGAAAGAGGTAGTTGTTTGGGCTAAATTATAGATGGGCTATGTACAGGTGCAGTGATCTGTGAGCTGCTCTGACAGCTGGTGCTTTAAAGCTAGTGAGGGAGATAAGGGTTTCCAGTTTCAGAGATTTTGTAGTGTCGTTCCAGTCATTGGCAGCAGAGAACTGGAAGGAGAGGCGGCCAAAGGAGGAATTGGTTTTGGGGGTGACCAGAGAGATATACCTGCTGGAGCGCGTGCTACAGGTGGGTGCTGCTATGGTGACCAGCGAGCTGAGATAAGGGGGGACTTTACCTAGCAGGGTCTTGTAGATGACCTGGAGCCAGTGGGTTTGGCGACGAGTATGAAGCGAGGGCCAGCCAACGAGAGCGTACAGGTCGGCAGTGGTGGGTAGTATATGGATTTAACTTTGGATTGAAGATGTTTGATGTGAGTCTGGAAGGAGAGTTTACAGTCTAACCAGACACCTGGTATTTGTAGTTGTCTACATATTCTAAGTCAGAACCGTCCAGAGTAGTGATGCTGGACGGGCGGGCAGGTGCAGGCAGCAATCGGTTGAAGAGCATGCAATAAGTTTTACTTGTATTTAAGAGCAGTTGGAGGCCACGGAAGGAGAGATGTATGGCATTGAAGCTCGTCTGGAGGGTTGTTAACACAGTGTCCAAAGAAGGGCCAGAAGTATAGCAGAATGGTGTCGTCTGCGTAGAGGTGGATCAGAGACTCACCAGCAGCAAGAGCGAGATCATTGATGTATACAGAGAAGAAAGTCGGCCCAAGAATTGAACCTTGTGGCACCCCATAGAGACGTGCCAGAGGCCCGGACAACAGGCCCTCCGATTTGACACACTGAACTCTATCAGAGAAGTAGTTGTGAACCAGGCGAGGCAATCATTTGAGAAACCAAGGCTATCGAGTCTGCGCGATGAGGATGTGGTGATTGACAAGTCGAAAGCCTTGGCCAGGTCAATGAATAAGGCTGCACAGTGTTGTTTCTTATCGATGGCGGTTAAAGATATCGTTTAGGACCTTGAGCGTGTTGAGGTGCACCCATGACAGCGTCTGAAACCAGATTGCATAGCGGAGAGTGCGGTGGGATTCGAAATGGTCGGTAAGTCTGTTTGTTGACTGGCTTTCGAAGACCTTAAAAAGGCAGGGTAGGATAGATATAGGTCTGTAGCAGTTTGGGTCAAGAGTGCCCCCCCTTTGAAGAGGGGATGACTGCAGTTGCTTTCCAATCTTTGGGAATCTCAGACAACACGAAAGAGAGGTTGAACAGGCTAGTAATAGGGTTGCAACAATTTCAGCAGATAGTTTTAGAAAGAAAAGGGTCCAGATGTCTAGCCCGGCTGATTTGTAGGGGTCCAGATTTTGCAGCTCTTTTCAGAACATTCAGTTGACTGAATTTGGAGAAGGAGAAATGGGGAAGTCTTGGGCGAGTTGCTGTGGGGGGTGCAGTGTGTTGACCAGGATAGGGATTAGCCAGATGGAAAGCATGGCCAGCCGTAGAAAAATGCTTATTGAAATTCTCAATTATAGTGGATTCATCGTGGTGACAGAGTTTCCCTATCTCAGTGCAGTGGGCAGCTGGGAGGGAGGTGTTCTTATTCCCATGGACACTTTACAGTGTCCCAGAACTTTTTTGAGTTTGTGTTGCAGGAGCAAATTTCTGCTTGAAAAAGTCTAGCCTTGCTTTTCTAACTGGCCTGTGTAATATTGGTTTCTAATTCCCTGAAAAGTTGCATATCACGGGGGCTGTTTGATGCTAATGCAGAAACGCCACAGGATGTTTTTGTGTTGTTAAGGCAGTCAGGTCTGGAGAGAACCAAGGGCTATATATGTTTCCTGGTTCAAAATTTCTTGAATGGGGCATGCTTATTTAAGATGGTGAGGAAAGGCATTTTTTTTAAATAAACAGGCATCCTCTACTGACGGGGTGAGGTCAATATCCTTCCAGGATACACCGGGCCAGGTCGATTAGAAAGGCCTGCTCGCTGAAGTGTTTCAGGAGCGTTTGACAGTGATGAATGGAGGTTGTTTGACCGCTGACCCATTACGGATGCAGGCAATGAGGCAGTGATCTGCTGAGATCTTGGTTGAAAACAGCAGAGGTATATTTAGAGGACAAAAGTTGGTTAGGATGATATCTTATGAGGGTGCCCGGTGTTTACGGCTTTGGGTGGTACCTGGTAGTTCATTGATCATTTGTGTGAGATTGGGCATCAAGCTTAGATTGTAGGATGGCTGCGGGTGTTAAGCATGTCCCAGTTTTAGGTCACCTAGCAGCACGAGCTCTGAAGATAGATGGGGGGGAAATCAGTTCACATATGGTGTCCAGAGCACAGCTGGGGCAGAGGTGTGGTCTATAGCAGCGGGAACGTGGAGAGACCTTGTTTTTAGACGGAGGTGGATTTTTAAAAAGTAGAAGTTCAAATTGTTTGGGTACAGACCTGGATAGTAGGACAGAACCTCTGCAGGATATCTCTGCAGTAGAGTGCAACACCGTCCCCTTTGCCGTTCTATCTTGTTAAAATATTGTAGTTAGGGATGGAGATTCAGAGTTTTTTGGTGGTCTTCCTAACCAGGATTCAGACACGGCTAGGACATCCGGGGTTGGCAGAGTGTGCTAAAGTAGTGAAAAAACAAACTTAGGGAGGAGGCTTCTTAATGTTAACATGCATGAAACCAAGGCAATTACGTTACAGAAGTCATCAAAAGAGAGTGCTCTGGGGAATAGGAGTGGAGCTATGCGCTGCAGGGCCTGGATTCCCCCTTTACATCACCAGAGGAACAGAGGAGACTAGGATAAGGGTACGGCTAAAGCTATGAGAATTGGTCATCTAGGACGTCTGGAACAGAGAGTAAAAGGAGCAGGTTTCTGGGGGCGATAAAATAGCTTCAAGGTATAATGTACAGACAAGATATGGTAGGATGTGAATACAGTGGAGGTAAACCTAGGTATTGAATGATGATGAGAGAGATATTGTGTGGAGATATTGAGAGATATTTGTATCATCGCATGTGTGGGGTGGTGGAACTGAAAGGTTGGATAAGGTATAATGAGCAGGGCTAGAGCTCTACAGTGAAATACGCCAATAAACACTAAACCAGAACAACAATGGACAAGGCATATTGACATTAAGGAGAGGCATGCTTACGTCGAGTGATCATAAGGGTCCAGTGAGTAGTGAGGTTGGGTTGGGGGGTCACGGCGATTTCACAAGCTAGCCGCGGCCATGGGTAGCAAGCTGAGCAGAATGGAGGTCTGTTTTTAGCCACCTTCGTGCGTTTCCGTCGGTAGATTAGTGGGGTTCCGTGTGGTAGAGGGGACCAAACCACTTGGCAAAATAGATATAGTTATAGTGACCCAAGAAAATTGTCCAATAGACCTATTCAGATAGCAGCGGATAAGACAGCTAACGATTAGCGGGCCGCAGATGGGCGTTCAGGTTACGTCGCGACGGAGGGGCCAGTGGATAAACTCCCTCGGGCAGATAACGTCGGTAGTCCAGTCGTGAAGGCCCGGTGGGGCTCCGTACGGCAGTAAAACGGTGTCCGGATAGGTGATTGTAGCCCAGAGTGGCTGATGGAACTCTTCAGGCGGCTAGCTCCAAAATAATTGAGGTTGCTCCAGGAAAGACGTAAGCCAATAGTCACTCGGATGCAGCTAGCTAGTTGCAAGATCCAGGTGTACAATGTCCAGAGCTTTGCGGTAGAAATCCGAGAATATGGAGAAAAAAATAGGTCGGGTATGCTCTTGGTCTGAGTCGCTTTGTACAAAAACTGGCGATAGCTTTCGAGCTAAAGGATAGCTGATGACTGCCAACCGTGGCTGAATACTAACGTTAGCCAGTGAACTGGCTAGCTTCTGGCTAGCTTCTTGTTGTGGATTTCAGATTTGAGGTGAATAATACTTCTTTTTTTTTTATTGGTGAGGCGGGTTGCAGAGAGTGTTTTGAAGTTGAGTTTTTTATAAGAAAAAAGATTATGCGAAGAAAATATGTAAACTATATATATACACGGGACACGAACAAGACGAGGACAAAGGACGTCTGACTGCTATGCCATCTTGGAAATCTCTGGACTTTGTCTTTTACCAGATCTTCTGTATACCACCCCTACATTGTCACAACACAACTGGATTGGCTCAAACGCATTATAAGGAAAGAAATTCCACAAATTAACTTTAAGAAGGCACACGTGTTAATTAAAAGACATTCCAGGTGACTACGCCTCATGAAGCTGCGTTGAGATAATGCCAAGAGTGCAAAGCTAGTCATCAAGGCAAAAGGGTGGCTAATTTGAAGAATCTCAAATGTAAAAATATATTTAGATTTGTTTAACACTTTGTTTGCGTTACTACATGATTCCATATGTGTTATTTCATAGTGTGATGTCTTCACTGTTATTCTTAATATAGAAAATAGTAAAAGTAAAGAAAACGCCTTGAATAATTAGATGTTCTAAAATTTTGGACCCGGTAGTGAACACTCATATTAATTTAAAGAATATCTGTGAAAAATTTGCATACAGGGAGGCACAGCTTAATTTAGTCACAATGCGGAAACATTGAATGGATACCAATTTAAATATTATTGTACGGACATGACACCAAACCTTTATCAGATAGGCTACTGTATTTATTGATGTCACCTTCAAGGTGTAAACGAGGCTTCTGTGTAGGACATCTCATCAATAATAAATAATGTTTTAAGGATTTATTAACAAAGTGTAAAAGGCCAATAGGCGATATAACAACATACATATAGTATAGCCTAATCCACAACGACATGAGCACATATTTAAAACACCACTTGATTTAGGATGCGTCATTATCTTTTCTTGTCTAATTGTTTAATAATTCAGGAAGTCCGAAGCCCTGATGCATAACAATACGGGTACTTTACGACAACCAAGACGTCCCGGCCCTCCACCACCCAAAGCAGAGTGGCTAAAAATACAAGTGCGCTGTCACAACTGTTGCTCTGGGTGGGGGTCCACCAATCACTGCCCGATTATCTTTACGGTCAATCCTGACTCACCCGTTATCCATATGGATTAGAAAATAGGCCTATGATTGTAAGTTATGACTATGGGGTCTACGACGGGTGTGACGTGACCCCAGGGTCTCTTTATATACCCCACTCTTGCCCACCTCACACCATTCAAGTTTAACCAACAGACTCCAGTGAACTACAGTGCTACTCTACTCCTCAAGTGCCTACTTTAGAGCGAACTGGACTGAGAAACATTTTTCAAAAAGCGACATTCTTCTCTGAGCATATCTATTCAAGAGCAGCTGACTACATTTGTCAAACGAACCACTGCCAATTAAAAACCAGGCGACAGGCTGCGTTGCAGTAACAAGGACTGTAAATCGGATCAATTCATCATAGTCCTGACAGAAGAGGCTTCTTCACAAGGAGACATCCGAAAAGCCTCCGGGACACTCTTTTTTAAACCTCTTCTCTCAAGTTTGAACTTTACCACACGCAACGGTCGCGCTCGAGCTACATCGACACGCTAAACTTTTTGCAGAAACCTTCACACATCCGGTCGACTTGCTAGTCATAAAAGGGCCACACGGAAAACGCCCAACACATGACGCAGCAATAACACCACACTTGACTACGACGACAGCCAGCCACCACAGCACTACCAGGGCACTGACAACTTCGAGGGGGACGAGGAAGACGAGATGCCGCGCTACGGAGAAAGATCTGCCGAGGATGCACCCATGGAAGAAAATCCAGCAGAACACCTTTACAAGGTGGTTGCAACGCAGACACCTCAAGTGCGTCAATAAGACCGTGACAGACTCCAGAAGGATTTTGGCGCGGGTATAAGCTCATGGGCTCCTGGAAGTTCTGAGCCCAGAAGAAAGCATGTACAAAACAACCCACATCAGACCCAACTTCCGACAGATGAATACTGGAAAATGTGTCGGTCGCGCCTGGGAATTTCTGGACAGGGGAACACATCAAGTTGGTGTCTATTTGGTAATGACAAGTGAGCTTGGAGTTTTACTTGTATTTAAGAGCAGTTGGAGGCCACGGAAGGAGAGATGTATGGCATTGAAGCTCGTCTGGAGGGTTGTTAACACAGTGTCCAAAGAAGGGCCAGAAGTATACAGAATGGTGTCGTCTGCGTAGAGGTGGATCAGAGACTCACCAGCAGCAAGAGCGAGATCATTGATGTATACAGAGAAGAAAGTCGGCCCAAGAATTGAACCTTGTGGCACCCCCATAGAGACTGCCAGAGGCCCGGACAACAGGCCCTCCGATTTGACACACTGAACTCTATCAGAGAAGTAGTTGGTGAACCAGGCGAGGCAATCATTTGAGAAACCAAGGCTATCGAGTCTGCCGATGAGGATGTGGTGATTGACAAAGTCGAAAGCCTTGGCCAGGTCAATGAATAAGGCTGCACAGTGTTGTTTCTTATCGATGGCGGTTAAGATATCGTTTAGGACCTTGAGCGTGGCTGAGGTGCACCCATGACCAGCTCTGAAACCAGATTGCATAGCGGAGGAGGTGCGGTGGGATTCGAAATGGTCGGTAATCTGTTTGTTGACTTGGCTTTCGAAGACCTTAAAAAGGCAGGGTAGGATAGATATAGGTCTGTAGCAGTTTGGGTCAAGAGTGTCCCCCCCTTTGAAGAGGGGGATGACTGCAGTTGCTTTCCAATCTTTGGGAATCTCAGACAACACGAAAGAGAGGTTGAACAGGCTAGTAATAGGGGTTGCAACAATTTCAGCAGATAGTTTTAGAAAGAAAGGGTCCAGATTGTCTAGCCCGGCTGATTTGTAGGGGTCCAGATTTTGCAGCTCTTTCAGAACATCAGTTGACTGAATTTGGGAGAAGGAGAAATGGGGAAGTCTTGGGCGAGTTGCTGTGGGGGGTGCAGTGCTGTTGACCAGGATAGGGATAGCCAGATGGAAAGCATGGCCAGCCGTAGAAAAATGCTTATTGAAATTCTCAATTATAGTGGATTCATCGGTGGTGACAGAGTTTCCTATCCTCAGTGCAGTGGGCAGCTGGGAGGAGGTGTTCTTATTCTCCATGGACTTTACAGTGTCCCAGAACTTTTTTGAGTTTGTGTTGCAGGAAGCAAATTTCTGCTTGAAAAAGCTAGCCTTGGCTTTTCTAACTGCCTGTGTATATTGGTTTCTAACTTCCCTGAAAAGTTGCATATCACGGGGGCTGTTTGATGCTAATGCAGAACGCCACAGGATGTTTTTGTGTTGGTTAAGGGCAGTCAGGTCTGGAGAGAACCAAGGGCTATATATGTTCCTGGTTCAAAATTTCTTGAATGGGGCATGCTTATTTAAGATGGTGAGGAAGGCATTTTTTTTAAATAACCAGGCATCCTCTACTGACGGGGTGAGGTCAATATCCTTCCAGGATACCCGGGCCAGGTCGATTAGAAAGGCCTGCTCGCTGAAGTGTTTCAGGGAGCGTTTGACAGTGATGAGTGGAGGTTGTTTGACCGCTGACCCATTACGGATGCAGGCAATGAGGCAGTGATCGCTGAGATCTTGGTTGAAAACAGCAGAGGTATATTTAGAGGACAAGTTGGTTAGGATGATATCTATGAGGGTGCCCGTGTTTACGGCTTTGGGGTGGTACCTGGTAGGTTCATTGATCATTTGTGTGAGATTGAGGGCATCAAGCTTAGATTGTAGGATGGCTGGGGTGTTAAGCATGTCCCAGTTTAGGTCACCTAGCAGCACGAGCTCTGAAGATAGATGGGGGGAAATCAGTTCACATATGGTGTCCAGAGCACAGCTGGGGCAGAGGGTGGTCTATAGCAGCGGGAACGTGGAGAGACTTGTTTTTAGAGAGGTGGATTTTTAAAAGTAGAAGTTCAAATTGTTTGGGTACAGACCTGGATAGTAGGACAGAACTCTGCAGGATATCTCTGCAGTAGAGTGCAACACCGTCCCCTTTGCCGTTCTATCTTGTTAAAATATTGTAGTTAGGGATGGAGATTTCAGAGTTTTTGGTGGTCTTCCTAAGCCAGGATTCAGACACGGCTAGGACATCCGGGTTGGCAGAGTGTGCTAAAGTAGTGAATAAAACAAACTTAGGGAGGAGGCTTCTAATGTTAACATGCATGAAACCAAGGCTTTTACGGTTACAGAAGTCATCAAAAGAGAGTGCCTGGGGAATAGGAGTGGAGCTAGCGCTGCAGGGCCTGGATTCCCCTTTACATCACCAGAGGAACAGAGGAGATAGGATAAGGGTACGGCTAAAGCTATGAGAATTGGTCATCTAGGACGTCTGAACAGAGAGTAAAAGGAGCAGGTTTCTGGGGGCGATAAAATAGCTTCAAGGTATAATGTACAGACAAAGATATGGTAGGATGTGAATACAGTGGAGGTAAACCTAGGTATTGAGTGATGATGAGAGAGATATTGTGTGGAGATATTGAGAGATATTGTATCATCGCATGTGTGGGTGGTGGAACTGAAAGGTTGGATAAGGTATAATGAGCAGGGCTAGAGGCTCTACAGTGAAATACGCCAATAAACACTAACCAGAACAACAATGGACAAGGCATATTGACATTAAGGAGAGGCATGCTTAGTCGAGTGATCATAAGGGTCCAGTGAGTAGTGAGGTTGGTTGGGGTMACGGYGATTCAGACAGCTAGCCGGGCCATGGGTAGCAAGCTGGCAGAGGATGGAGGTCTGTTTTTAGCCACCTCGTGCGTTTCCGTCGGTAGATTAGTGGGGTTCCGTGTGGTAGAGGGGACCAAACCAATTGGCAAAATAGATATAGTTATAGTGACCCAAGAAAATTGTCCAATAGACCTATTCAGATAGCAGCGGATAAGACAGCTAACGATTAGCGGGCCGCAGATGGGCGTTCAGGTTACGTCGCGACGGAGGGGCCAGTTGGATAACTCCCTCGGGCAGATAACGTCGGTAGTCCAGTCGTGAAGGCCCGGTGGGGCTCCGTATCGGCAGTAAAACGGTGTCCGGATAGGTGATTGTAGCCCAGGAGTGGCTGATGGAACTCTTCAGCTGGCTAGCTCCAGAATAATTGATGTTTGCTCCAGGAAAGACGTAAGCCAATAGTCACTCGGATAGCAGCTAGCTAGTTGCAAGATCCAGGTGTAAATGTCCAGAGCTTGCGGTAGAAATCCGAGAATATGGAGAGAAAATAGGTCTGGTATGCTCTGGTCTGAGTCGCTTTGTACAAAACTGGCGATAGCTTTTCGAGCTAAAGGATAGCTGATGACTGCCAACCGTGGCTGAATACTAACGTTAGCCAGTGAACTGGCTAGCTTCTGGCTAGCTTCTGTTGTGGATTTCAGATTTGAGGTGAATAATACTTCTTTTTTTTATTGGTGAGGCGGGTTGCAGGAGAGTGTTTTGAAGTTGAGTTTTTATAAGAAAAAGATATGCGAAGAAAATATGTAAATATATATATACACGGGACACGACAAGACGAGGACAAAGGACGTCTGACTGCTATGCCATCTTGGAAATCTCTGGACTTTGTCTTTTACCAGATCTTCTGTATACCACCCCTACATTGTCACAACACAACTGATTGGCTCAAACGCATTATAAAGGAAAGAAATTCCACAAATTAACTTTTAAGAAGGCACACGTGTTAATTAAAAGACATTCCAGGTGACTACCTCATGAAGCTGGTTGAGATAATGCCAAGAGTGTGCAAAGCTGTCATCAAGGCAAAGGGTGGCTATTTGAAGAATCTCAAATGTAAAATATATTTAGATTTGTTTAACACTTTTTTGGTTACTACATGATTCCATATGTGTTATTTCATAGTGTTGATGTCTTCACTGTTATTCTTCAATATAGAAAATAGTAAAAGTAAAGAAAAACCCTTGAATAAGTAGATGTTCTAAAACTTTGGACCGGTAGTGAACATTCATATTATTTTTAAAGAATATCTGTGAAATAATTTGCATACAGGGAGGCACCAGCTAATTTAGTCACAATGCGGAAACATTGAATGGATACCAATTTAAATATTATGTACGGACATGACACCACAAACCTTGATCAGATAGGCTACTGATTTATTGATGTCACCTCAAGGTGTAAACGAGGCTTCTGTGTAGGACATCTCATCAATAATAAATAATGTTTTAAGGATTTATTAACAAAGTGGTAAAAGGCCAATAGGCGATATAACAACATACATATAGTATAGCCTAATCCACAACGACATGAGCCACATATTAAAACCCACTTGATTTTAGGATGCGTCATTATCTTTTCTTGTCTAAATTGTTTAATAATTCAGGAGTCCGAGCCCTGATCATAACACACTAGGGTACTTTACGACAACCAAGACGTCCCGGCCTCCCACCACCCAAAGCAGAGTGGCTAAAAATACAGTGCGCTGTCACAACTGTTGCTCTGGGTGGGGGTCCACCAATCACTGCCCGATTATCCTTTACGGCCAATCCTGACTCACCCCGTTATCCATATGGATTAGAAAATAGCCTATGATTGTAGTTATGACTATGGGGTCTACGACGGGTGTGACGTGACCCCAGGGTCTCTTTATATACCCCACTCTTGCCCACCTCACACCATTCAAGTTTAACCAACAGACTCCAGTGAACTACAGTGCTACTCTACTCCTCAAGTGCTATAGAGCGAACTGGACTGAAGAACCATTTTTCAAAAAGCGACATTCTTCTCTGAGCATATCTATTAAGAGGCAGCGACTACATTTGTCAAGCCACTGCCAATTAAAAACCAGCGACAGGCTGCGTTGCAGTAACAAGGACTGTAAATCGGATCAATTCATCATTGTCCTGACAAGAAGAGGCTTCTTCACAAGGACATCCGAAAAGCCTCCGGGACACTTTTTTTAAACTCTCTTCTCCAAGTTTTGAACTTTTACCACAGCAAGTGCGCTCGAGCTTGACATCGACACGCTAAACTTTTTTTGCAGATAACTTCACACATCGGTCTGACTTGCTGTATAAAAAGGGCCACACGGAAAACCGCCAACATGACGAGCAATAACACACATTACTACGACGACAGCCAGCCACCACAGCACTACCAGGGCACTGACAACTTCGAGGGGGACGAGGAAGACGAGATGCCGGCTACGGAGAAAGATCTGGCCGAGGATGCACCATGGAAGAAAATCCAGCAGAACACCTTTACAAGGTGGTGCAACGAGCACCTCAAGTGCGTCAATAAGACCGTGACAGACCTCCAGAAGGATTTTGGCGACGGGTTAAAGCTCATTGGGCTCCTGGAAGTTCTGAGCCAGAAAAAGATGTACAAAAAACACCACATCAGACCCAACTTCCGACAGATGAAACTGGAAAATGTGTCCGTCGCGCTGGAATTTCTGGACAGGGAACACATCAAGTTGGTGTCTATTGGTAAGTGACAAGTGAGCTTTTGGGCTGGAATGTTTTTAATACATTTTTGAGAGAGAGATAGAGAGAGAAAGAGAAAGAAAGAAAGACGAATAGGGGGCTGGAATGTTTTTAATTAATCTTTGAGAGAGAGAGAAAGAGAGAGAGAAAGGAGAGAGAAAGAAAGAGAAAGAAAGATAATGGAATAGGAATAAGGGGAGGATGAGAGTCCAGTGTATAATCTGGAGGCCAGACAGGATAGAGCAGCACATTATTTTGACAAAATGTTACAAAATTATAGATTTGTTTTTTACTGATACATGAAACCATGCATTATTAATTAGTACATTGTAAATTAGTTATTGACTGTCAGTGTCATTTCACAAAATCTTTGGGCTTGCCTTATGATGGCATGCACATAACTCTCTGTGATGAATACACATAACTCTCTGTGATGAATACACATAACTCTCTGTGATGAATACACATAACTCTCTGTGATGAATACACATACTCTCTGTGGATGAATACACATAATCTCTGTGATGAAATACACACCTTAGACTCCTCTGTGATGAATACACATAACTCTCTGTGATGAATACACATAACTCCTCTGTGATTGAATTAACACATACCGCCTCTGTGATGAATACACATAACCCTTCTGTGATGAATACCACATAACTCTCTGTGATGAATACACATAACTCTCTGTGATGAATACACATAACTCTCGTGATGAATACACATAACCCTCTGTGATGACAATACACTAAACTCTCTGCTGATGAATACACATAACTCTCTGTGATGAATACACATACCCTCTGTGATGCATATACATACTCTCTGTGATGAATACAATAACTCTCTGTGATGAATACCATAACTCTCTGTGATGAATACACATAACCTCTGTGATGAATACACATAACTCTCTGTGATGAATACACATAACCCTCTGTGATGAATACACATACCCTCCGTGCTATCCTAGTCCATCATACTTACTAGAATGGATAAAATGTGTTTTCACAATACCAGATCTTAGATTCTTCGACCACTATTGAGAGAGACGCCGATAGCTTGAATCGATCTTCTTTCTGCTGGAGTTGACCTCAAGTGAGTCTAAACATCCATCACACCTAACGAGTATTATGTTTTTAACTCAACAGTACTATTACAGTGTACCTGTCAGGCTGGGCTCTGCGGCTCTGCTGGGTGGAAATTCACTACGACTGTGATTACATGAGAAGAGACACCACACACACACACCACAACCACAACACACACACACACACACACACACACACACACACACAGCACAACGCGCGCGCGCGCACACACACACGCCGGCACCCGCGCCGACACACACCACAACAGACACACGCAGCACACACCCACACACCAACACAACACACACACACCACACACACACACATCTACCACCCACACACACACACACACACACACACACACCCACCACACCACACCTCACACCCTCTCACTCTACAAACCCTCCACACCGTCAATAAACACACCAGTTAAAGGTCAGAAAGAATTCATGCCAGAAGTTTGTTAGGGGAGAGGAAAGGAGAGAGCTCTTTTTCACTCCCACCCCCATAGTTCCCTGGTCCCAGACATGTTAGGAACAACTGTCAGGACAATTCCTATGATCATTGTCATGTCCTTGATTTCCAATTGTGACCTTGTCAGGCAAGGCTGGTCCCAAGATTTCCTATGGTAGTTTAAGTTGGCTACATAGCCATACAGACCAGCTTAACAGTAAGGTGCATGGTTTACCCTCTGGGATCCCCTCTGTGTTTGTGGAGGGGAGGGTTAGGCTGGGCTGAGGCATGTGTCCTGGCTTTGGGATAAGCCCGTGCTAACAGCATGGAGGTATTGTGGTCCACAGAAGGTAGCTAAGCCCTGGGAGAGTAAAGAGTTAATAGATAAGCTGGAACCTGACCCCTGGACAATGTACTGCCCTTCACCTTCAGGGATTTAGATGGCGAGTACGATCGATATACCATAGGCAGAGTGTGGTGGTAGGTCTATGTTTGTGAGGTAAAGAAGGACTCTGGACATGTTTTTTGTCACAGTCAAGACGTACATCTGGATAGAATCCATGACCTTGGTGTTCTGGCTAAGTGTCGTCTGAACAGGACGAAGCTTCCAGAAGTCCGTTTATTTAATTTCTCTCACTGTTTCTCCATTTGTCTAGTTCTATGTTTAGTATCGTTTGTAGCATTTTTACTGCATCGGTCGGAACTAGAAGCACAAGCCTTTCGCTCAACACTCGCATTTAACAATCTTGCTAAACCATCGTGTATGGTGACAATAATATGCTAACCATGTGTATGTGGACCATTATCATCATGCTAACCATGTTGTATGTGCCACCTTAACATCATCTAACCATGTTGTATGTGACCATTTAACATCTCTAACCACTGTGTATGTGACCACTATCATTGCTAACCATGTTATGTGACCATTAACAATCTGCTAACCATGTGTATGTGACCATTACAACACACTGCTAACCATGTGTATGTGACCATTAACATCTGCTAACCATGTGTATGTGACCATTAACAACTGCTAACCATGTGTATGTGACCATTAACATCTGCTAACCATGTGTATGTGACCATTAACATCTGCTAACCATGTGTATGTGACAAATAACATTTGATTTGATTTGATTTGATTTCAGTGTGTTTACTTAAACCATGTCATCATTAAGGTTTTGGACTAGAGAAGAGAAACCCAACCTCGTATTTCACTAACAATAAGAGTTATTAAACACCTGACTGTCTGTCTCTCTGCCGTGCTGATTGATTACTCTCCCTCCACACGGCCCGGTGAAATTCCCGGTGTGACCGCCGCTTTGAGCAGGGGCTTGTGAAGGGCACGGCAAGTGTATGTGTGTCATGATGCCCGAGGGAACTCTCTTCGGGCTATCGACCTCACGCCTAAGGAATGTCCCAAGGTTCTGCAGTATAGTGTCAGTAAAGAGGTTAGGGGTCACCCCCCCCCCTAATGCCCAGGTCTGTGTGTGGGTTGGGGAGCGGCAGGCGGTATCCCTGCGACCTTGTCAGCTTTGACAGAAACAGGACACGATAACGGCGGCGCTGTCGTTCCTCTCCTGACGCCTGCTGTCTGTCCAGGCTTAGACACAGCAACACCAAGCTCTGGGTGAACGGTGAACGACACGACACAGGGTGAACACAAACCTTTACGTGACTTTTCTGTGTTGGCACAGCAACCTACAAATACTCAAGGAATTGACACTGAGGAATGAGGATAGTAAAATAATAAAAACACCCGTCTCACTGGCACATACTGTTTGTTCCTTTGACCACATGACCACATGGCATACAGCTGTCCACAAAGCCTGAGATGCCATTATTATGAACAGCACCTGGCCATGCCAGTCAGTCTAATGGTCCTCATCAAACAGCACTGTAGTGTCCAGTAGCAGAGGTCACTGACCCACAGTACAATAAATAGATATCAGAGTCAGACAAGTCACATGACCCCCCTCTCCACTTACTACAACTGTTTCTAAACTGCTTCTACCTTTCTGTCCAATGAGGTTATATCTTGGGCAATATTTCTGTCCAGAAAGTTTAGTATAGCTTTTTACGTGTTGTGGTACACTTTACCCTGTCCGGTTTACTCTCTACTCTAAACCAACGAAGGACGTTATTATGTAACGGTTTGGTTTCAGTTGAGATGACTACTCTTAAGAATACACTGGTTAAGTTTTTAGGTATACTTTATTGTCTGCTACTTAGTGCTTCTTCATTGATTTATCTCATACTGAAGGTCACTGTTACTAAAGTGCTTTAGAAGCAATTTAAATCCAAGTGCTGTTGACTTACTATGGGTACCATTTCAACATGTGTTGTCAGCTGTTGATCTGTTCTTGTCCATGCTGGTCGGTCTGTCTGTCTGTCTGTCTGTCTGTCTGTCTGTCTGTCTGTCTGTCTGTCTGTCTGTCTGTCTGTCTGTCTGTCTGTCTGTCTGTCTGTCTGTCAAGAAAGATAATGGAATGGAATAAGGGGAGGGATGAGAGTCCGAGTGTAAATCTGAGCCAGACAGGATGAAGCACCCATTATTTTGAACCAAAATGTTACAAAATTATATGATTTTTGTTTTACTGATAACATGAACACCAGCATTATTAAATTAGTACATTCGTATTAGTTTATTGGACTGTCCAGTGTCAATTTCACAAATATCTTTGGGCTTGCCTTATGATGCATGCACATAACTCTCTGTGATGAATACACATAACTCTCTGTGATGAATACACATACTCTCTGTGCATGAATAACATAACTCTCTGTATGAATACACATAACTCTCTGTGATGAATACACAAACTTCTGTGATGAATACACATAATCTCTTGATGAATACACATAAATCCTGTGATGAAGACACATAACCCTCTGTGATGAATACACAAACTCTCTGTGATGAATACACAAACTCTCTGTGATGAATACACATAACTCTCTGTGATGAATAACACATAACCCTCTGTGATGAATACACTTAACCGCTCTGTGATGAAGTACACTATAACTCTCCTGTGATGAAACAGATAACCCTCTGTGATGAATATAGCATAACCCTTGTGATGAATACACATACACTCTCTGTGATGAATACACATAACTCCTGGATGAATACACATAACGCCTCCTGTATGAATACACCATAACTCTGTGGATGAATCACATAGACCTCGTGATGAATACACATGAACCTCCGTGATTCAGTTCACATAATACTTACTGAGAATAGGGATAATGTTGTTTTTCACAAAGCAGATCTTAGATTGTCGACCACATATTATTGGAGAGAGACCGTTGAATCGTTCTCGCTGAGTGACTCAGCTGATCTAAACACCTATCTCCACTCCGTATTATGTTGAACACATAAATATTACAGTGTAACTTGTCAGGCTGGGCTCGGCTCTGCTGGGTGGGAAATTCACGGTAGGACTGTGTTAATGATGAAGACACCACAACAGCACACACGGCACGCAGGCACGCACGCACGCACGCACGCACGCACGCACGCACGCACCGGCACGCGACGCACGCACGCACGCCAACACACACACACACACCACACACACACACACACACTATCACACACACAAACACACACACGCACACACCGATCTACACCCTCATCAACTCTATTTGTGCAAGACAGCTCCACAGCTGCGATAAAGTCACACATTAAGGTCAGAAAGATTCATTTGCAGAATTGGTTAAGGGGAGAGGAAAGGGCGAGAGCTCTTTTTAATCTCCGCACTCCGATAGTCCCTTGGCCAGACATTTGACTGTAGACAATTCGCTATGAATCATTGTCATGTCCATTGATTTCAGTGTGGACTGTCAGTCTAGGCTGGCTCCAGATTCCTATGGTATTTAGTTGGCGTACATAGCCCAGTACAGACCAGCTTAAGTAGAAGGTTCATGGTTATCCCTGATCCCCCTGTGTGGTGGAGGGGAGGGGTTAAGGATGGCTGAGGCATGTTTCCGGTTGGGAAAGAAGTGATAAGCATGGAGGTATTGTGTCCACAGAGGTAGCTAAGCCCTGGGAGGAGTAATGAGTTAATAGACTAGCTGGACCCTGACCCTGGACATTGCACTCCCTTCCTTCATGGGTATTTAGATGGAGAGAGATAGATATACATAGACGAGTGTGTGTCAGTGTCTTAGTGTTTGTTGAGGTAAGAAGGGACTCTGGAATGTTTGTCACAGTCATAGAAGTACATCTGGATAGATCCATGACCTTGGTGATTGCTGCTACAGTGTTCTCTGAACAGGAGAAGCTCCAGAAGTCCTGTTTATTTAATTCTCTCAATGTTTCTCATTTTGTCCTAGTTTATGTTTAGTATGTTTGTAGATTTTATGCACGGTCGGAACTAGAAGCACAAGCATTTCGTACACTCGCTTTCAACATCTGCTAACCATGTGGTATGTGACCATTAAACATATGCTAACCATGTGTATGTGACCATATCATTATGCTAACCAGTGTCTGGACCATAACCATATGCTAACATTGTATGTGACCATTAACCATAATTGCTAACCATGTGTATGTGACCATTATCAATGATGCTACCATGTGCATGTCGACCATTAACATCTGCTAACCATGTGTATGTGACATTAACAATGCTAACGCATGTGTATGTGAACCAACCATATGCAACCATGTGTGGGACCATTAAACATATGCTAACCATGTGTATGGTGAATTAACAGTCTGCTAACCATGTGTATGTGACCAATGAACAGATCTGCTTACGAATGTGTATGGTGACCATTAACATAGCTGCTAACCCATTGTGTTATGTGACCATTAACATCGCTAACCATGTGTGATGTGACATTAACATCTGCTAACCATTGTGTATGTGACAACAAACATTTGATTTGATTTGATTTGATTGCAGTGTGTTTACTTCAAAGCCATGTCATCATTAAGGTTTTGGACTAGACGAAGAGAACCCAACCTCGTATTCACTAACAATAAGATTATTAAACACTGAACTGTCTGTCCGTCTCGCTGCCGTAGCGTGATTGATTAGTGCTCGTCCCTCTCCACACGGCCTCGTGTAAAATTGACCGGTGTGACCCGGTCCGCTGTTGAGCAGGGGCTGTGTGAAGCACGGCGCAAGTGCTAGTGTGTCATGATGGCCCGAGGGAAACTCTCTCGGGCTAGTCGACCTCGACCGCCTAAGGAATGTCCCAAGTTCTGCAGTATATGTTCAGTAAAAGAGGTTAGGGGTCACCCCACCCTCTAATGCCAGGTCTGTGTGTGGGTTGGGGAGCGGCAGCGTATACCCTGCGACCTTGTCAGTTTGACAGAAACAGGACACGAATAACGGCGGCGCTGCGTTCCTCTCCTGACGCCTGCTGTCGTCCAGACGCTTAGACAACAGCAACCCACCAAGCTCTGGGTGAACGGTGAACGACACGACACAGGGTGAAAACACAAACTTTCCGTGACTTTTCTGTGTTGGCACAGCCACCTACAATTACTCAAGGAATTGACACTGAGAATGAGGATAGTAAAATAAAAAAAACACCCGTACTCACTGCACATACAATGTTTGTTCCTTTGACACACTGACCAATGGCATACAGCTGTCCCACAAAGCCTGAGATGCCTATTATGAACATAAGCACCCGTGGCCATCGCCAGTCAGTCTAATGGTCCTCATCAAAACAGCAGCTGTAGTGTCCAGTAGCAGAGGTCACTGACCACAGTAGAATAAATAGATATCAGAGTCAGACAAGTCACATGACCCCCCTCTCCACTACTACAACTGTTTCTAAACTGCTTCTACCTTTCTGTCCAATGAGGTTATATCTTGGGCAATATTTCTGTCCAGAAAGTTTAGTATAGCTTTTTACGTGTTGTGGTACACTTTACCCTGTCCCGGTTTACTCTCTACTCTAAACCAACGAAGGACGTTATTATGTAACGGTTTGGTTTCAGTTGAGATGACTACTCTTAAGAATACACTGGTTAAGTTTTTAGGTATACTTTATTGTCTGCTACTTAGTGCTTCTTCATTTGATTTATCTCATCCTGAAGGTCACTGTTACTAAAGTGCTTTAGAAGCAATTTAAATCCAAGTGCTGTTGACTTACTATGGGTACCATTTCAACATGTGTTTGTCAGCTGTTGATCTGTTCTTGTCCATGCTGGTCGGTCTGTCTGCTCTGTCGTCTGTCTGTCTGTCTGTCTGTCTGTCTGTCTGTCTGTCTGTCTGTCTGTCTGTCTGTCGGTCTGTCTGTTCTGTCTGTCTGTCTGTCTGTCTGTCTGTCTGTCTGTCTGTCTGTCTGTCTGTCTGTCTGCCTGCCTGCCTGCCTGCCTGCCTGCCTGCCTGCCTGCCTGCCTGCTGTCTGTCTGTCTGTGTCTGTCTGTCTGTCTCTGTCTGTCTGTCTGTCTGTCTGTCACAAAACACATTAGATTTCCCTCTTGTGTCCCGTATCCTCCTCTCTCTCTCTCTCTCTCTCTCTCTCTCTCTCTCTCTCTCTCTTCCTCTCTCTCTCTCTCTCTCTCTCTCTCTCTCTCTCTCTCCTTCCCCTCCTCTCTCTCTCTCTCGCCTCTCTCTCCTCTCTCTCTCTCATTTCAATTCAATTTCAATTTAAGGGCTTTATTGGCATGGGAAATATATGTTTACATTGCAAAGCCAGTGAAATAGATCATAAACGAAAGTGAAATAAACAATAAAACATTTACAGTAAACATTCACGTACAGAAGTTCCAAAATAATAAAGACATTTAAAAATGTCTCTCTCTCTCCTCCTCCACTCGTAGACATTAAGTCAATCAATGGATAGGAAGCTAAATCTGACCCTGGATCTGTATCCTCTCCCCTCCAGACTCCAAGCCATCGTTGACGGTAATCTGAAACTGATCCTAGGTCTGATCTGGACTCTGATCCTGCACTACTCCATCTCCATGCCCATGTGGGAGGATGAGGATGATGAGGAGGCTAAGAAACTGACCCACAGCAAGAGGCTGCTGGGATGGATCCAGAACAAGGGCCTGAGCTACCCATCAACAACTTCCACCGCGACTGGAGGATGGCAAGGCCCTGGAGCCCTGGTAGACAACTGTGCCCTGGTAAGAACTGACTCAGGAACAGTTTAGTGTGAGGCCCTGGGAGCCCTGGTAGACAACTGTGCCCTGGTAAGAACTGACTCAGGAACAGTTTAGTGTGAGGCCCTGGGAGCCCAGGTAGACAACTGTGCCCCTGGTAAGAACTGACTCAGGAACAGTTTAGTGTGAGGCCCTGGGAGCCCTGGTAGACAACTGTGCCCCTGGTAAGAACTGACTCAGGAACAGTTTAGTGTGAGGCCCTGGAGACAACTGTGCCCTGGTAAGAACTGACTCAGGAACAGTTTAGTGTGAGGCCCTGGGAGCCCAGGTAGACAACTGTGCCCCTGGTAAGAACTGACTCAGGAACAGTTTAGTGTGAGGCCTGGAGCCCTGGTAGAACAACTGTGCCCCTGGTAAGAACTGACTCAGGAACAGTTTAGTGTGAGGCCCTGGTAGACAACTGTGCCCCTGGTAAGAACTGACTCAGGAACAGTTTAGTGTGAGGCCCTGGGAGCCCTGGTAGACAACTGTGCCCCTGGTAAGAACTGACTCAGGAACAGTTTATGTGAGCCTGTGAGCCCTGGTAGACAACTGTGCCCTGGTAAGAACTGACTCAGGAACGTTTAGTGTGAGGCCCTGGGAGCCCTGGTAGACAACTGTGCCCCTGGTAAGAACTGACTCAGGAACAGTTTAGTGTGAGGCCCTGGGAGCCGGTAGACAACTGTGCCCGGAGAATGACTCAGGAACAGTTAGTGTGAGGCCCTGGGAGCCCTGGTAGACAACTGTGCCCCTGGTAAGAACTGACTCAGGAACAGTTTAGTGTGAGGCCCTGGGAGCCCTGGTAGACAACTGTGCCCCTGGTAAGACTGACTCAGGAACAGTTTAGTGTGAGGCCCTGGTAGACAACTGTGCCCCTGGTAAGACTGACTCAGGAACAGTTTAGTGTGAGGCCCTGGTAGACAACTGTGCCCCTGGTAAGACTGACTCAGGAACAGTTTAGTGTGAGGCCCTGGTAGACAACTGTGCCCTGGTAAGACTGACAGGAACAGTTTAGTGTGAGGCCCTGAGCCTGGTAGACAACTGTGCCCCTGGTAAGAACTGACTCAGGAACAGTTTAGTGTGAGGCCCTGGGAGCCCTGGTAGACAACTGTGCCCTGGTATGAACTGACTCAGGAACAGTTTAGTGTGAGGCCCTGGGAGCCCTGGTAGACAACTGTGCCCCTGGTAAGAACTGACTCAGGACAGTTTAGTGTGAGGCCCGGGAGCCCTGGTAGACAACTGTGCCCTGGTATGAACTGACTCAGGAACAGTTTAGTGTGAGGCCCTGGAGCCCTGGTAACAACTGTGCCCCTGGTAAGAACTGACTCAGGAACAGTTTAGTGTGAGGCCCTGGGAGCCCTGGTAGGCAACTGTGCCCCTGGTAAGAACTGACTCAGGAACAGTTTAGTGTGAGGCCCTGTGAGCCCTGGTAGACAACTGTGCCCCTGGTAAGAACTGACTCAGGAACAGTTTAGTGTGAGCCCTGGGAGCCCTGGTAGACAACTGTGCCCCTGGTATGAACTGACTCAGGAACAGTTTAGTGTGAGCCCTGGGAGCCATGGTAAGTTCAGGGTCAGCTATGAGTTACTGTGGTGAGAGGTCAGGGGTCAGCTATGAGTTACTGGTGAGAGGTCAGGGGTCGATATGAGTTACTGTGGTGAGAGGTCAGGGTCAGATATGAGTTACGTGGTGAGAGGTCAGGGTCAGATATGAGTTACTGTGGTGAGAGTCAGGGGTCAGATATGAGTTACTGTGGTGAGAGGTCAGGGTCAGCTATGAGTTACTGGTGAGAGGTCAGGGGTCAGATATGAGTTACTGTGGTGAGGTCAGGGTCAGATATGAGTTACTGGTGAGAGGTCAGGGGTCAGATATGAGTTCCTGTGGTGAGAGGTCAGGGTCAGATATGAGTTACTGGTGAGAGGTCAGGGTCAGATATGAGTTACTGTGGTGAGAGTCAGGGTCAGATATGAGTTACTGTGGTGAGAGGTCAGGGGTCAGCTATGAGTTACTGTGGTGAGATGTCAGGGTCAGCTATGAGTCAGTTATTGTATTTGATATGGTATCATGGTATCATTTACACAGCCTGGCGGGGTCAGTAGGCCTCAGTGGTCCTGTTGAGCCAGGAGAGAGACGGAGAGAGACAGAGAGAGACAGTGAGAGACAGACAGACCGAGAGAGAGAGAGATCGACAGACAGTGAGAGAGAGAGAGAGAGAGATCGACAGACAGAGAGAGATCGAGAGAGATCGAGAGAGAGAGATCGACAGACAGTGAGAGAGAGAGAGATCGAGGAGAGAGAGATCGAGAAGAGAGATCGAGAGAGAGAATCGACAGACAGAGAACGAGAAGAGAGAGAGAAATTGACGAACAACATGAGA
>NW_019943062.1:135721-140469 GCF_002910315.2 Salvelinus sp. IW2-2015 | reverse complement strand
CTTGTCACAAAACACATTAGATTTCCCTCTTGTGTCCCGTATCCTCCTCTCTCCCTCTCTCTCTCTCTCCTCTCTCTCTCTCTCTCTCTCTCTCCTCTCCCTCTCTCTCTCTCTCTCTCTCTCTCTCTCTCTCTCCCTCCTCTCTCTCTCTCTCGCCTCCTCTCTCCCTCTCTCTCTTCTCATTTCAATTCAATTTCAATTTAAGGGCTTTATTGGCATGGGAAATATATGTTTACATTGCAAAGCCAGTGAAATAGATCATAAACGAAAGTGAAATAAAACAATAAAAACATTTACAGTAAACATTACACGTACAAAGTTCCAAAATAATAAAGACATTTAAAAATGTCTCTCTCTCTCCCTCCTCCACTCGTAGACATTAAGTCAATCATGGATAGGAAGCTAAATCTGACCCTGGATCTGTATTCTCTCCCCCTCCAGACTCCAAGGCCATCGTTGACGGTAATCTGAAACTGATCCTAGGTCTGATCTGGACTCTGATCCTGCACTACTCCATCTCCATGCCCATGTGGGAGGATGAGGATGATGAGGAGGCTAAGAAACTGACCCCCAAGCAGAGGCTGCTGGGATGGATCCAGAACAAGTGCTGAGCTACCCATCAACAACTTCCACCGCGACTGGAGGAATGGCAAGGCCCTGGGAGCCCTGGTAGACAACTGTGCCCCTGGTAAGAACTGACATCAGGAACAGTTTAGTGTGAGGCCCTGGGAGCCCTGGTAGACAACTGTGCCCTGGTAAAACTGACTCAGGAACAGTTTAGTGTGAGGCCCTGGGAGCCCAGGTAGACAACTGTGCCCCTGGTAAGAACTGACTCAGGAACAGTTTAGTGTGAGGCCCTGGGAGCCCTGGTAGACAACTGTGCCCTGGTAAGAACTGACTCAGGAACAGTTTAGTGTGAGGCCCTGGTAGACAACTGTGCCCTGGTAAGAACTGACTCAGGAACAGTTTAGTGTGAGGCCCTGGAGCCCAGGTAGACAACTGTGCCCCTGGTAAGAACTGACTCAGGAACAGTTTAGTGTGAGGCTGGGAGCCCTGGTAGACAACTGGCCCCTGTAAACTGACTCAGGAACAGTTTAGTGTGAGGCCCTGGTAGACAACTGTGCCCCTGGTAAGAACTGACTCAGGAACAGTTTAGTGTGAGGCCCTGGCCCTGGTAGACAACTGTGCCCCTGGTAAGAACTGACTCAGGAACAGTTTAGTGTGAGGCCCTGTGAGCCTGTAGAACAACGTGCCCCTGGTAAGAACTGACTCAGGAACAGTTTAGTGTGAGGCCCTGGGAGCCCTGGTAGACAACTGTGCCCCTGGTAAGAACTGACTCAGGAACATTTAGTGTGAGGCCCTGGGAGCCCGGTAGACAACTGTGCCCTGGTAAGAACTGACTCAGGAACAGTTTAGTGTGAGGCCCTGGAGCCCTGGTAGACAACTGTGCCCCTGGTAAGAACTGACTCAGGAACAGTTTAGTGTGAGGCCCTGGGAGCCCTGGTAGACAACTGTGCCCCTGGTAAGAACTGACTCAGGAACAGTTTAGTGTGAGGCCCTGGTAGACAACTGTGCCCTGGTAAGAACTGACTCAGAACAGTTTAGTGTGAGGCCCTGGTAGACAACTGTGCCCCTGGTAAGAACTGACTCAGGAACAGTTTAGTGTGAGGCCCTGGTAGACAACTGTGCCCCTGGTAAGAACTGACTCAGGAACAGTTTAGTGTGAGGCCCTGTGAGCCCTGGTAGACAACTGTCCCCGTGTAAGAACTGACTCAGGAACAGTTTAGTGTGAGGCCCTGGGAGCCCTGGTAGACAACTGTGCCCCTGGTATGAACTGACTCAGGAACAGTTTAGTGTGGGCCCTGGGAGCCCTGGTAGACAACTGTGCCCCTGGTAAGAACTGACTCAGGAACAGTTTAGTGTGAGGCCTGGGAGCCCTGGTAGACAACTGTGCCCCTGGTATGAACTGACTCAGGAACAGTTTAGTGTGAGGCCCTGGAGCCCTGGTAGACAACTGTGCCCCTGGTAAGAACTGACTCAGGAACAGTTTAGTGTGAGGCCCTGGGAGCCTGGTAGGCAACTGTGCCCCTGGTAAGAACTGACTCAGGAACAGTTTAGTGTGAGGCCCTGTGAGCCCTGGTAGACAACTGTGCCCCTGGTAAGAACTGACTCAGGAACAGTTTAGTGTGAGGCCCTGGGAGCCCTGGTAGACAACTGTGCCCCTGGTATGAACTGACTCAGGAACAGTTTAGTGTGAGGCCTGGGAGCCATGGTAAGTTCAGGGGTCAGCTATGAGTTACTGTGGTGAGAGGTCAGGGGTCAGCTAATGTTACTGGGAGAGGTCAGGGGTCAGATATGAGTTACTGGTGGAGAGGTCAGGGTCAGATATGAGTTACTGTGGTGAGAGGTCAGGGTCAGATATGAGTTACTTGTGTGAGAGGTCAGGGGTCAGATATGAGTACTGTGTGAAGGTCAGGGTCACTATGAGTTACTGGGTGAGAGGTCAGGGGTCAGATATGATTTACTGTGGTGAGAGGTCAGGGGTCAGATATGAGTTACTGGTGAGAGGTCAGGGGTCAGATATGAGTTCCTGTGGTGAGAGGTCAGGGTCAGATATGAGTTACTGGTGAGAGGTCAGGGTCAGATATGAGTTACTGTGGTGAGAGGTCAGGGTCAGATATGAGTTACTGTGGTGAGAGGTCAGGGGTCAGCTATGAGTTACTGTGGTGAGAGTCAGGGTCAGCTATGAGTCAGTTATTGTATTTGATATGGTATCATGGTATCATTTACACAGCCTGGCGGGTCAGTAGGCCTCAGTGGTCCTGTTGAGCCAGAGAGAGACGGAAGAGACAGAGAGAGAGACAGTGAGAGACAGACAGACCGAGAGAGAAGAGAGATCGACAGACAGTGAGAGAGAGAGAGAGAGAGATCGACAGACAGAGAGAGATCGAGAGAGAATCGAAGAGAGAGAGATCGACAGAGACGTGAGAGAGAGAGAGATCGAGAAAGAGAGAGATCGAGAGAGAGATCGAGAGCAGAGCACTCGACCAGAACAGACGACCACGCACCGACGAATGCACGACGAAGACAGAGAGAGAGAGAAATAGAGAGAGATTGACAGAGAGATAGAGAGAGAGAAAGAGACAGACAGACAGACAGACAGACAGAGGACGTCCCTGCCAGCTGTCTGTGACTGAGTGAAGGAGCTCTCTCAGGCCCAGAGGTCGTAAGCCTGGCTTTAGTGTTTATAGCCTCCACACACAGCAACGCCAAATTTGGGCACGATTCCTCTTCATCTGCCAAGGGACATGTGCTTAGATGCTTGAGGTTTAAAAACAGCCTGTTCTGTGCTGGAAATGCATGAGGATGAGCTTTGGAGCAGGAGTGCCAAGATTCACAAGGATGACTGGTCGACTTGAAAGCACTCCAATTTGACCAGAGGTTACAGCACACTCTGACCCTCTGACACGAAGCCTTAGAAAGCCTGCTTTTTGTGTTCTAGAATAGAGAGAGGAGTCTAGAACACTGTGGTTGACTGTTTACATGGCTAGAGATCCTGGAATATATTACAGCAGCCCTCCAACACCCAGCTAGCTACAGATGGTGTGACCATACAAGGACATGGTTCTTTCTTGAACCCCTAACATCATTTAGAAAGTTGACAAATCCGTCTCCAGTCCAATCCTTAGTTAGGCTTATGTCGTTAGTTAGGCATTTCTCTAGACTGACCGCTGGTAGGTTTTATTTGGAGATAACAGGTATACAACAAGAAGAGTCATCCCCTCCTTTGTTTGTGACTATTTCTCCTGTATCCCTGACGATAATCTTCCGTGTCCAATTGAAATGTAATAAAGCTCTGAAATATTATATTTTGGGTTGGAGGAGACCAGGCTTAAGGTCCAAAGCTGAAACACAGAATGTTCTCCTTCTACGGTAGTTCTACTGTCCTAATGCAATTCCTTTCAGAAGATCCAACCTTACTCCACCCAAAACGTTGGGCATTTTTTATTCATAATGTTATTGTCGGTGACAGTGAATTAACCACGATATGATGCATACACGCCCATTGTTTCCAGTTGCCATAGTAACGTTACAGTGATATTACACGGCAGCTCCGCGGCGTGTCCGGTAATAACAAGATAACAGACTCCTGTTGAGCGACTGGCTCTTTGTTTCAGGGAACTCACTGCACAGCTAACACCTAATCCACTTTAAGCATTAGCAGCACACGGCAGTTTTAGCACGTAGAAATACAACCACACTCCGGTCAACCTGTCACAGACACATTGACTTGAATGAGAATGCTCATTCTAGTACGTCTATTTCGTTGGGCGTTAGCCTGTCTGCTTTAGCCTTCCGTGTCCGACAGGGAAAGTACAAATACGTCTGTTGCTTTCGTTGTTTTGAAATTCGTAGGCCTTCCATCGAAGGCTAGCTATGCACCGATCTATACAAACTGGAGCAGAGCAGCGTGGGTAAATACAGGGTCACATGGGGTGGTAGGGTGTTAGTAGCAGTTAGTAGTAGTAGTAGTAGTAGTTAATAGTAGTAGTTAATAGTAGTAGTAGTTAATAGTAGTAGTAGTAGTAGTAGTTAATACTAGGGTAGTAGTGATGAAGTTGTTTCTGTGACCAGATGGGACACTGTTATATTTCTGCACAGTCGTAACCCCAATCCCATTCTAAAACCCCTATCTCTCCCTCCTTCCTCCCCCTCTCCCTCTCTCCTGTCTCTTCCCTCTCTCCCTC
>NW_019943062.1:110519-134012 GCF_002910315.2 Salvelinus sp. IW2-2015 | reverse complement strand
TTAGATTCTCTAAGGTATAGATTTGCTAGATTCTCTTCTGAAACAGAATCTGTGAGCTGTACTATTTGTGTTGGGGTTTCTCTACTTGTTTATCTGACACAGCGTGCATAGTCTGGGTTAAGAAGGACCATTAGTGACATGGCATAGCCTTAGGGTGAATATTGAGCAGGGTGTGTGCCATGGATTCCCAGGCCTAGGGGGCTGAATTATCCCCAGGCTGAGGGCTGTACCATGGGCTGTAGATGAGGTGTGGGAGAGGGCTTGGCTCAGGGCTAAATCCCCTGACTGCATGGCTTACTGAGGCCGCAGTCCTGCTGTACCAGGGTTAAATATAGACAGACAGCTTTACACCAGACTGATACTACCAACATGGCAGAGGGAGGGAGAAGGAAGAGGAGAGAGACAATGGAATAGAATAGATTATAAATACATTATAAATAGTATCTATGCAATGTGCCTTCACATTGGTATACAGAACAAACAATAAGTACATGTCTGTCTCCCTGTCTGTCTGTCTCCCTGTCGGTCTGTCTCCCTGTCGGTCTGTCTGTCTCCCTGTCTGTTTGTCTGTCTCCCTGTCTGTTTGTCTGTCTCCCTGTCTGTCTCCCTGTCTCCCTGTCTGTCTCCCTGTCTGTCTGTCTCCCTGTCGCTCTGTCTGTCTCCCTGTCTGTCTGAAAACAGTTGTGCTATGAACTCTGCTCCCCAAGGAGCAAATGGGTTTAAGTCAAGTTAGACAATTGTGGTTGTACAGTGTTAACCTTACACCCTCTGCTTGTTGCCTAGGTGATCGCCCCTGAGGAGATTGTAGATCCGGATGTGGATGAACACTCAGTGATGACCTACCTGTCCCAGTTCCCCAAGGCTAAGCTGAAGCCTGGCGCCCCCCTCAAACCTAAAGGCGTTCAGCTGTACCCCAACAAGGCCAAGGCATACGGACCTGGTGGGTGCTCACTGAGATAGAAACCATGAACAGTGTAGTTCAATCAGGACTTGGGTTGCAAAATTCCGGAAACATTCCCAAAATCCCCATGTTTCTCAGGAATCTCGGTTGCAGGATTCTCGGGAATCAGGAGGCAATAAGCAGTGAAGGAATCCTGCAACCAGGATTTCAGAAACATGGCAATAGTCTGGGTTATTAACGGCCAGGAACTTTGAGAACGTTTCTGGGTATTTGCAACCCAAGCAAGCAACTGATAAGCATCATTTATTGTTTTATATACATAGACTCAAACATATCTAACTCGCTATCTCCCACTCTCCCTCCCGTAGGTATTGATTCCCATGGAAACATGGTTCTGAAGCCAGCAGTGTTCACAGTGGAGACTCTGCAGGCAGGTCAGGCTGAGGTGCTGGTCTATGTGACCGATCCTGAGGGACACACTGAGGAGGCTACGGTGGTCTTTAACAATGACAAAAACAGGACCTACACTGTCACTTACGTACCCAAGGTTGAGGGTGTCCACAAGGTAAACAAACTGCCGCCATCAATATCCCGTGTAGATTTATGTTATGTATTGTTTACGTTACTTTACTAAAACTGTACATTACTTTACATATTCTTTCTTGACTTGATTTGATTTGACTCAACTTTTACTTGTCTTTATTTTACAATCTACACGTCTCATCGTCACAATGTACCACTAGAGCATTGGAAAACTTACAGAACATTTGAACGTCCCCCCCCCCCCCGCCCCCCCCCTCAGGTTAAAGTGCTGTTTGCAGGGCAAGACATTGACAAGAGTCCCTACACAGTGAACGTTGCCAAGGCCATGGGTGATCCCAACAAGGTCCAGGCCAGAGGACCAGGGCTGGAACCTACCGGCAACGTGGCCAATAAACCCACCTACTTCGACATCTACGCTGCAGGTAAGGAGCGGGAAGTCAACAATGTTGGAACTTCAACAAGGTTGGACAAGAAACACACTAACACTGATCAGACAAGTTGCTGGCTAAACTGGAGAACCTAGAAGGAATCCAAAACATTTACTGAGGATGCTACAGCAGCCCCTGAATTATTGACATATTTTTGTTGTAGGGTACAGGGCCTTTACTAGTCCTGTATTAGCAGACCGATATAGCCATCTGTAACGCCGGCAACATTTCTTTTGACCCCCAAACAACTTCCTGCGGCTATGCATTTACTCTGAGGGCCCACAACAATGTCCATGCATGTTTCCTTGTTTTGATCGCATGGTTGATTAACAGCATTTTGATTGGTGTCTTCCTGTTGTCTTGTACAGGTGCTGGTAATGGTGATGTGAGCGTTGTCATCGTGGACCCTGAGGGGAAGAAAGACACAGTGGAACTGATCTTGGAAAACAAGGGGGACAGTGTTTTCCGTTGCACCTACCGGCCCATGTTGGAAGGCCCCCACACCATCCACATCCTGTTCGCGGGTCAGGAGATCCCCAAGAGCCCCTTCAAAGTTCAAATCGCAGAGGGTGAGTTAGCACTGAGCTAACCAACTGTCACTAACTATCACCAACTGTCACTACAAAAATCACTGTTGTAAAATTGTGTCGTTCCGTTGTTGATCTGTCACTCTCTAGTTCCACAGTCTACAGCTATCTCGATCCCTCGGCGGTACTAACAGGTTGTCACGACGACTAAGACCAGCTAGTGTACTATGTTAAAGTTAAATTAACATCCTGTCTGTGATTTGTAGCTCCTCCCTCTATGGTGGGTCCTCCTCCAGTTCAGATTATCCCCCAGTCTTCCTTCACCTCTCCCGGGGGGGAGAAGGGGCCAGCGGGCAAGAAAGGGGGTGTCCCTACCCCCACAGGCAAAAAGGGTCGACCAAGTTAGTATGGGCCCTCCAGGTGGACGCCTGCGCCCGTTTTGCCCGCTGATATGCTAGCCGTGCCCCACCGTCCCTGTGCACTATACTCTATGCCATTTGCCCTATGCCTTGCAGATGCCCTGTATGCTTCCTGTGACGGGGGCAACGCTATACCATCTGAGTGCCTTGCTTGGGCGCCTGCCGCCTCGCCTGTGGCAGCTTGTTGTTGGAGACAGATATTTCTAGCCCTATTTTGTAGCATAGTGACTATTCTTGTAAGAAACTATCCAGGAAAGTTAGTCTTTGTGAGCCAGTGCTTCACAGACTGCATTACGAAATGCAGTGTCAAATGTTTATTGCTTGCTGTGATTCCTTGATCTTGGGTTAGCATTCATAGGTTTGATTATTTCAAACTAATGAGTATAGCCAAGCCTGCAATCAGCGCTTCCGTGAAATGTCATTTTGTCAGTTGATGCCTGGAATCGCCATTCATGTTTTGCTGCTGCAACCATTACATGATTGTGTATTATACAATGTGACTGTCCTACATTCAGCACTGTGCTATTCCCCCTATGCTGCATTGTGTTCATAGCTGACATCCTATGGGAATTGATTGACTGATGATGTTCTGTATCCTTCAAGAAGTCATTCTTTGCAGCTTCTTGTTTGCATATGGCGTTATACCCGTATGTGAATGTCTATCTATCTATCTATCTATCTATCTATCTATCTATCTATCTATCTATCTATCTATCTATCTATCTATCTATCTATCTATCTATCTATCTAGTTCTATTACTAGTCATATCTATGCTATCTATCTATCTATCTATCTATCTATCTATCTATCTATCTATACTATCTATCTATCTATCTATCTACTATCTATCTATCTATCTATTTCTATCTATCTAATCTATCTATCTATCTATCTATCTATCTATCTATCTATCTAATCTATCTATCTATCTATCTATCTATCATCTATCTATCTATCTATACTATCTATCTATCTATCTATATCTATTCTATCTATCTATCTATCTATCTATCTTATCTATCTATCTATCTATCTATCTATCTACTATCTATCTATCTTATCTATCTATCTATCTATCTATCTATCTATCTATCTATCTATATCTATCTATCTATCTATCTATCTATCTATCTATCCATCTTGCTGCCACTAATATGACCCAGCTCCTGTCAGCTCCAATAGGTCCTATACTGTTAGGCCACTCTATGTTCCACTGTTTAACCACCCCTCTCTCTCCCTCTCCAGCCATCAATGCCAACGCGTGTCGTGCCACGGGCCGAGGCCTCCAGCCTAAGGGGGTGAGGGTGAAGGAGGTGGCAGACTTCAAGGTCTTCACCAAGGGAGCCGGCAGCGGAGAGCTCAAGGTCTCAGTGACTGGACCAAGTGAGTCAGCACTTTTCTCTCTCTCTTCCTATCTCTCCTCCTTTCTCTCTCTCCTCCTTTCTCTCTCTCCTCCTTTCTCTCTCCTCTCTCTCTCCTCCTTTCTCTCTTCTCTCTCTCCTCCTATCTCTCCTCCTTTCTCTCTTCTCTCTCCTCCTTTCTCTMTATCCTTTCTCCTTTATTATTTTATTATCCTCAATCATCTCTCTCTGGTAACTCTCTCTTCATACAACTTGCTGATCTTCTCTTTAATCTTTCAATGTAATACTTTGACTTCCTCTTTGTTTGTTCCCTCAATAGTTTATTGGGTCATGGATTTGTGATGTGTATCAGAGGCTGTATCAGAGGCTACAACAAGGTCCTGTTAATAATCGTACTGTGCTTCTCCTTTCAGATGGAGCAGAGGCACCAGTGAAAGTTAAGGATATTGGGGATGGTGTCTATGAGTGTGAATATCTCCCTGTCCAGACTGGTAAATACACAGTTAACATCACCTGGGGAGGACAACTCATCCCACGCAGGTGAGCATTATATTATCCACCAACCAGCCCCTGACTCAGTTTAACACAGACAACTTCATACAATACTACTTAGGATTTCTGGTAGTTTTTTATCTACCTTAGCACTGATCTGGAATCAGGGTAAGACTATTTGCTAAATGTAAGTGTATACTACGGTTTTATCTTGATTAAAAGTTGTGTCTGTGTCTCCCTCAGTCCCTTCGAGGTGGAGGTGAGTGAGGAGGTTGGCCCTCAGAAGGTGAGAGCCTGGGGCCCCGGCCTGCTGACCGGCCAGGTGGGCAAGTCAGCTGACTTCGTGGTCGAGGCCATCGGCACCGAAGTAGGAACTCTGGGTAAGTCAGGACAAGATGGCCCTGGGGCATTGTGGGTAATGTAGTTGAACCAGTAGAGTAATGGATTAGGTACACTGCTTCTTCTCTGAAGACACCAGTTCAGTTGGTATTCTTACAGGTGTACAAGGGGACATTAACTGGATGCCTCTTGACTGATTAGGAGACTAAAGTCTAAAGTTCTTCATACGCCCTCCTCTCTCTAGGTTTCTCCATCGAGGGTCCGTCCCAGGCTAAGATAGAATGTGACGATAAGGGTGACGGCTCCTGCGATGTCCGCTATTGGCCCACTGAGCCAGGTGACTACGCCGTCCATGTTGTCTGTGATGACGAAGACATCAAGGACAGCCCCTTCATGGCCCACATCCTGCCTGCAGCCAATGACTGCTTCCCTGAGAAGGTTAGCTCCACCCACCACTCCAGCTAGCTCCGCCCTTACAGGAGTGGTAGTCTTCATAAAACACGAAAACACACTGATGTGCACACACATAAACACACACAAAAACACAAACTAACACATAAACAAACCAACAAACTAACACAAACAATCAAATAAACTAACACATAAACAAACAAACTAACTAACACAAACAAACAAATAAACTAACACATAAACAAACAAACTAACACATAAACAAACAAACTAACACATAAACAAACAATTAAACTAACACTAAAACAAACACATAAACAAACAAATAAACTAACACTTAAACAAACAAACTAACACATAAACAAACAAAGAAACAAACAAACTAACTAACACATAAACAAATAAACAAACAAATAAACTAACACATAAACAAACTAACACATAAACAAACAAATAAACTAACACATACATATAAATACATAATAAAAAGTCAGAATATGTCTCATCTGCAGGTGAAAGCTTTCGGTCCAGGTCTGGCGCCCACTGGGGTCATTGTAAACAAACCGGCAGAGTTCACCATCGATGCCCGTGAGGCTGGCAACGGCCACCTCAAGATCTACGCCCAGGATACAGAGGGCGTCACCATCGACATTAAGATCACTGACAAGGGAGACGGCACCTTCCTGTGTGTGTACGTCCCCACCAAGCCCATCAAACACACCATCATCATCACCTGGGGAGACGTCAACGTGCCCAACAGCCCCTTCAGGGTGAGTAGGACCAACTCACTGGGGTTCGAACCCAGATCTCCTGGGCATTACCAGACTTCATTAGCCTGCTGAGTTAAAGGCATTTAGGTCAGGGACGGGGAGTCTTCAGGTCTCAGACAGACGAGGCAGTTACGTAAGCTCAGCCACTCTACTCTTTCTTACACTCCAGTAGAAATGGATAAGACCACTTTAGGTAGCAACCACAGTGCTGTGTGTCAAGTACTGTGTCTGTGTGTATAGGTGATTGTCGGAGAGGGCTGCCACCCAGCCAAGGTCAAGGTGTATGGTCCAGGAGTGGAGAAGACAGGACTCAAGGCCAACGAGCCCACCTACTTCACTGTGGACTGTGCCGAGGCTGGACAAGGTACGTGTGTCTGAATAGGAAATACTACTCAAAAGGTTCTTCAGCTTGTTCCTGTAGAAGAACMCTGCAGAGTTCCAGGTAGAAGCTTTTCACCCCGTTAGAACCCAATTAAAAGCATTTCTTCCATAGAGAACGCAGTTGACCATTGTCTTGCACTTGTTCTTGCTAATACCGACCTAACTTTAGTGCCTGCAGCTGTAGAAGATCAGAAATGTATGGCTACCATGGCTACGGTACTATGAGATTTCTTCATATACAGATATGAAATGAATGTTTATCCACTGACCTCCCACAGGAGACATTAGCATCGGGATCAAGTGTGCTCCAGGAGTGGTGGGTCCAGCYGAGGCTGACATCGACTTTGACATCATCAAGAACGACAATGACACCTTCACTGTCAAGTACACTCCCCCTGGCGCAGGGAAATACACCATCATGGTGCTGTTCGCTGAGCAGGTAAAACTACATTACCCAGAATCCTTCAGTTGAGGGTTACTGTTACTATGTGGCTTAGCATKAATAATACTTCTAGCTTCTAAGGATGACCCTAATAGCACAGAAGTTAGATCTGTGTTCAAGTTTTTTATTAAAAAGTGTACAGCAACAAAACTATTCCCATATTTGTTTTCYAGGAAATCCCCATCAGTCCATTCAGAATTAAGGTTGATCCTTCCCATGATGCTGGCAAAGTGAGGGCTGAGGGCCCAGGACTCAACAAGACAGGCGTGGAGGTGGGCACTCCGACCCACTTCACCATCTTTACCAAGGGAGCAGGCAAGGCCAAGCCTGAGGTCCAGTTCACAGCAGCAGGCCTGAAGGGGGAAGCTGTGAGGGACTTTGAGATCATCGACAACCATGACTACTCTTACACTGTCAAGTACACCGCCGTTCAACAGGGTCAGATGATCATCTCCGTYACCCATGGAGGGGACCCCATTCCCAAGAGCCCCTTCAATATTACTGTGGCTCCTCCTATAGATCTGGGAAAGGTCAAGGTTACAGGACTCGACACCAGTAAGTTCTCAACTTTGTACACAATATAAAGTAATGTTGAAGGGGCCCACTTCTTGAATTCAGCTCTGCTTTGGTTCTCTTCTCATCAATGACTGCCTGGAGGAGTCAATTGTAAATATTGAATCAAAATTGTGCTGTGACATGTACAGAAGTACATTTTGGATTGCCTTGTCTGAGACTGGACAGCTGTAAACATGTTTTGTTGTTGGCGGTTGATTTACATGTGACCGTGTGGTGGTTGGTGGTTGATTTACATGTGACCGTGTGGTGGTTGGTGGTTGATTTACATGTGACCGTGTGGTGGTTGSTGGTTGATTTACATGTGACCGTGTGGTGGTTGGTGGTTGATTTACATGTGACCGTGTGGTGGTTGGTGGTTGATTTACATGTGACCGTGTGGTTGTTGGTGGTTGATTTACATGTGACCGTGTGGTGGTTGGTGGTTGGTGGTTGATTTACATGTGACCGTGTGGTGGTTGGTGGTTGATTTACATGTGACCGTGTGGTGGTTGGTGGTTGGTGGTTGATTTACATGTGACCGTGTGGTGGTTGGTGGTTGGTGGTTGATTTACATGTGACCGTGTGGTGGTTGTCTTATAGAAGTAGAAGTGGGAAAGGACCAGGAGTTTTCCATCAACACCAAGGGAGCTGGTGGGCAGGGCGAGGTAGCCGTCAAGATGACCTCACCCTCCGGCCGACCAATCCCCTGCAAGCTGGAGTCAGACGCGGCCAATGGTGCCCACTCTGTGAAGTACATCCCCCCAGAGGAGGGGCCTTACAAGGTGGACGTCAGCTACGATGGGAACCCCGTCCCTGGATCCCCCTTCGCAGTGGAGGGAGTGATGCCTGCTGACCCCTCAAAGGTAAAATATAAAAGTCTATAAAATCAGCACTATTACTTTCGCTGAGTGGGTAACACTTMATTTGAAGGATACCTACATAAGAACTTCATAAAACATTCATAACCCATGCATAACACAGTCATAAGCAGTACGTGAGCATACATGCTTATGTCAGCAACCAGACGGCTGTACTGAAGCTTCGCAGTCCAACGGTTCTGACGTTATGAGGCGCACTAATTTCCAATTCCTCTCTCCCTCAGGTACGCGCTTATGGCCCAGGCCTGAAGGGAGGCATTGTGGGTAAACCAGCTCCATTTGCCATCGACACCAAAGGAGCGGGCGCCGGTGGGCTGGGCCTGACGGTGGAGGGGCCTTGCGAGGCTAAGATTGAGTGCCAGGACAACGGAGACGGAACCTGCTCAGTTTGCTACTTGCCCACTGAGGCTGGAGAGTACGCCATCAACATCCTGTTTGGAGAGCAGCACATCCCTGGGTCTCCCTTCAAGGCAGCTGTGAAGCCATGTCTCGACCCCAGCAAGGTACACCTCCTATATGCCTAGTTGTTGATTTATTGATAGGCCTGTTTGTTGTGTATGATTTACAGATACACTGTCCGTGTATTTAGGATCATTATATGCTTTATATCTTAAAGTGTTGTAGGACATCAAATTTGAGATAGTATGTGTGTTTATGTGTGTTTCTGCGTAAGTACAAAGAAGTTCAAATAAACCATAACTTAAACCTAAAACCTGAACCTAAACCCGGACATAAACCTAAGCCTGAACCTTAAGCTAAACCAAACCTAACCCTACAGGTAACAGCCAGTGGGCCAGGCCTGGAGAAGGCCAAGGCAGGCGAACCAGCCTACTTCACAGTGGACTGCACCRGTGCCGGAGAGGCTGAACTCACCATTGACATCGTCTCTGAGTCCGGGGCTCAGGCCGAGGTCCACATCCARAAGACTGCAGATGGGACCTTCTCTGTCACCTACATCCCACCCTTCCACGGCACACACACCATTACCATCAAGTACGGGGGTCATGTTGTACCCAAGTTCCCCGCGGTCATCCAGGTGGAGCCGGCTGTGGACACTAGCGGTGTGCAGGTCTATGGACCAGGGGTGGAGCCCAGAGGTAAGGAGGAGGGAGTGCTTCTTCTGTTGATGCACATTACAGTAGTCTATAGCAAAGACTACTATAGCTATAGCTAAAGCAAAATGCTACTACAGATAAAGACTACTATAGCTATAGCTAAAGCAAAATGCTACTACAGATAAAGACTACCATAGCTATAGCTAAAGCAAAATGCTACTACAGATAAAGACTACTATAGCTATAGCTAAAGCAAAATGCTACGACAGATAAAGACTACTACACCAGGGGTATTTAACCGGGGGTCCCCGGAAATATATAAAGCATTTATTTTATTTCATGAATATCGCTAGCAACAACAGAATAAACACATCTTCTAATGATGTCAACTTTATTTCTCAAYGCAATTACATTCACTGGAGTATCTGACATGGGCTTTGAACAGGCTACTAGTCAATAGCCTACCATACCAGTCAATGGGCTACCAGGGGCTTTGAATGGGCTACACGTCAATTGGCGCTACCAGTTCAATAGACTACCATGTCAAATGGCTACCAGTCAATGGGCTACCAGTCAATAGCTACCAGTCAATGGGCTACCAGTCAATGGGCTACCAGTCAATGGGGTTACCAGTCAATAGACTACAGTCAATGGTACCAGTCAATGGGCTACCAGTCAATGGGCTACCAGTCAATGGTTACCAGTCAATGGGCTACCAGTCAATGGCTACCAGTCAATGGGCTACAGTCAATAGACTACCAGTCAATGGCTACCAGTCAATGGCTACAGTCATGGGTACCAGTCAATAGACTACCAGTCAATGCTACCAGTCAATGGGCTACCAGTCAATTGGGTACCAGTCAATGGGCTACAGTCAATGGGCTACCAGTTCAATGGGCTACCAGTCAATAGACTACCAGTCAATGGGTTACCAGTCAATAGACTACCAGTCAATAGACTACCAGTCAATGGGCTACCAGTCAATGGGCTACCAGTGTGGCAGTGTTGCTGGTAAAGTTTCTCAACTTGGACATACATTTTTGCCAACACATGGCTAACCTTCGCTTAACCAGCTAAACAGCTGCTCTTAGTGAAAATGTGTTTGGATGTTACAGTTTACACATCCTCTTCCAATTATAATGTGTGGAGGTTAAAAAATAAAAAAAAGTTACGAAATATCTACCAAATCTATTCATTTTAAAATATTGATTACTTCTCCTTGACATTATCATTCACCTGATGATGAGACAAGATGTTAAATACATTTTGTTTGCTAACCTTAATGGGGGTCCCTGGGCAAGAGAAGACCCCTGTAGTATACTATAGCTAAAGGCTAAGGTTACTATAGCTAAAGGCTAAGGTTACTATAGCTAAAGGCTAAGGTTACTATAGCTAAAGGCTAAGGTTACTATAGCTAAAGGCCAAGGTTACAATAGCTAAAGGCTAAGGTTACTATAGCTAAAGGCTAAGGTTACTATAGCTAAAGGCCAAGGTTACTATAGCTAAAGGCTAAGGTTACTATAGCTAAAGGCTAAGGTTACTATAGCTAAAGGCTAAGGTTACTTTAGCTAAAGGCTAAGGTTACTATAGCTAAAGGCCAAGGTTACTATAGCTAAAGGCTAAGGTTACTATAGCTAAAGGCTAAGGTTACTATAATTCACTTGCAAAGACTACTACATGCTAACAATTACAGTAGCTAACCATTCTCCCTACGGTCATCCGTGTTTATAGGAGTCCTCAAGGAGGTCACCACCCACTTCATTGTGGACGCCCGTAAAACGACCAAGATTGGCGGTGACCACGTGAAAGCACGCATCATCAACCCTTCAGGCGCCAACACAGACGCCTACATCACAGACAAGGGAGACGGAACCTACAGAGTGGAGTATACCGCCTTCGAGGACGGTAAGAAATAACCACCAAGTGGAAGACATGAACTGTTAGCCTCCTTGTTGTTATTTTATTACAGTAATTTCAACATTGTTGATAATGTTAGTGAATGGATTCTAGAACAGAGAGAGAAAGGATTCCAAATAATTTCACTCCAGTAGGGGCAATGTAGCTATACAAACCTTAGAGGATGTAGCTGAAGATGGAATAGAGGGTTTTAGTTGACAAACCCAACAGGTGTTGGAGGATCCATTTGAGACTAGATAGAGAGAGAACAGGGTATAAATACTGAATGAGGCAGAGGATAAGTGGTCTGAGTGAAGGGGAGAAAGAGAGAGTCACAKGGAGAGAGAGCAGAGAAAGAGAGAGAGAGATAGAGCAGAAAGAGAGAGAGAGCAGAAAGAGAGAGAAGAGAGAGAGAGCAGAAAGAGAGAGAGAGCAGAGAGATAGAGCGAAAGAGAGCAGAAGAGAGAGAGCAGAGAGCGAGAGAGACCAGAGAGAGAGCAAGATAGCAGAGAGAGAGAGAGCAGAAAGAGAGAGATAGCATACAAAGCTCTCTGACTCTGACCCTGTCAATTACAGCACTGGCCCCAGGGAATCAGAGATACACTGAGAGTCCTGTAAAGTAAATGGTGTTACGGTATAACACATGATCAACAGAAGTGTTCTCGTTGTGTAGTCAAGATGATTATCGTGTTACCGTACCCCCAAGTCTCATTCATCATCTGAACAAATGTTAGGAAGGTTCACTCATATCAGAAAGGTTCTGAAAAGCATCTTAGATAGATACAACTTCATTGCCTTGCACAGTAAAGCAAGCGTGGCCATTATACAAAATCCTGTGAAAATCCTGTGTATCTGTCTGTACTGAAGAGCAGACAATGAGAGATACTGAAATCCTCTCTGTGGTCTGTTCCAGGTATGCACCTGATTGAGGTGTTGTATGATGACGTGGCGGTCCCTAAGAGTCCATTCAGGGTGTCTGTGGTGGAGGGCTGTGACCCCACCCGGGTCAGGGCCTACGGGCCAGGCCTGGAGGGAGGACTTATCAACAAACCCAACTGCTTCACCGTCGAGACCAGGTATAATATAATAAAACCCAATGGGTCCGCAGCCCGTATCATTCACAAATCCAATAGAATAACATTTAAATGTTGTACTTGTTGTTTGTGATCATGATCGTCGTCTTCATTTGTTGTTGTTTTACTTCAGTTTAAGTCCGTTTAAATCAGTGCACTAATTGTTATTCGTCTGCTAAATTACTAAAACGRAAAAAAAWATTATAAACTGGGTGGTTCGAGCCCTGAATCCTGATTGGCTGACAGCCGTGGTATATCAGATCGTATACCACGGATATGACAAAACATGTATTTTTACTACTCTAATTACATCGGTAACCAGTTTATAATCGCAATAAGGCACCTCGGGGGTTTGTGATATATGGACAATATACCAGCTTAGCCGTGGTATATTGGCCATATACCACACCTCCTCGGGCCTTATTGGTTAAAGAACTCCTCCATTAGTAAGAAATCCTTCATAACAGCGTCTCTCCTTGGAAAGCAGTGTAACAGATGTCAAATGTCTGTTAAAGTGGGTGATGTGTGTGTTCTCTAGGGGTGCTGGTACCGGAGGCCTGGGCCTGACCATCGAGGGAGCCTCTGAGGCTAAGATGACCTGTAAAGACAACAAAGATGGCAGCTGCAGCGTAGAATACGTTCCCTTCACACCTGGAGAGTACGACGTCAACATCAACTTCGGAGGACACCCCATTCCAGGTAATGTGTCATACACACACTGGGTGGTGGGTAGCCTAGATGTTACAGAGGTGGGCCAGCAATCGAAGGATCACCGGTTTGAATCCCAGGTCTGATTGGGAAACATTCTGTTTGGGGATTGAGTTGGCAATCAGAGGGTTTGCTAGAAGCAGAATCATAATGGTACATCTGTGCTCCCACTGTAAACGCTGACCATACGGTGTCTCTGTCTGTGTCTCTGTCTGTGTCCCTGCAGGCAGTCCGTTCCGGGTGCCAGTGAAGGACGTGGTGGACCCTAGTAAGGTGAAGTGTTCAGGTCCAGGGCTGGGGGATGGAGTCAGAGCCCACGTACCTCAGGCCTTTACTGTGGACGCTACCCAGGCTGGAAAGGCAAAAGTGGAAGTACAGCTAACAGGACCATCAGGTGAGAGGAGAGAAAAACCCACACACACACACACACACACACACACACACACACACACACACACACACACACACACACACACACACACACACACACACACACACACACACACACACACACACACACACACACACACACACACACACACACACACACACACACGACACACACACACACACACACACACACACACACTTATTTGAATGTCATTTGTTGTCCATAGGTTCTGCTGAGCCTGTTGCTGTGAAGAACAATGGTGATGGCACACACACGGTCAACTACACCCCAGCTCAGGACGGCCCTTACACTGTGTCTGTCAAATACGGAGATCAGGAGGTCCCTCGCAGGTGAGACAGGCTGGCCACGAGATTCAACAGAAACCCTTTAAAACCCTGTAATACACATATTGACTTTTCTGTATAGAAATGTCATACATTTTCAATAGGATCATCACATGCTTTCTTCTTTCTTATTTCTCTCAATTCATTTCAATTCAATTTAAGGGATTTATTGGTATGGGAAACATATGTTAGTAGATAATCAACAGAAGTGAAATAAACAATACAAATGAACAGTAAACATTACACTCACAGAAGTTCCAAAATAATAAAGACATTTCTCTCTCTGTCTCTCACTCTCTCACACTATCTCTCTCTCTCTGTCATTCTCTCTCACTCTCTCTCACTATCTCTATCTCTCTCTCTCACTCTCTATCTCTCTCTCTGTCATTCTCTCTCACTCTATCTCTCTTGTTCTCTCTCACTATATCTATCTCTCTCTCTCTCTCTTTCTCTCTCCATCCACAGTCCATTCAAGGTGAGATCTCAGCCTGGTCATGATGCCAGTAAGGTGCGTGCCAGCGGTCCAGGTCTGGATAAATCAGGTGTGGCCGCCAGCCTACCAGTGGAGTTCACCATCGATGCGCGCGACGCAGGAGAGGGACTGCTCACTGTACAGATACTGGTGAGTACATCAACTTCCTTCACACACAGGAAATACACTATCTTCTAGAACCTGCAAGGGTTCTTCAGCTTTCCCCATAGGAGAAGCCTTTGAAGAACCCTATTTGGTTCCAGGTAGAACCCTTTTGAGTTTCATGTAGAACCCTTTCCACAGAGGAAAACTCCAAAAGAGTTCTACCTGGAACAAAAAAAGGGTTTTACCTGGAACCAAAAAGGGTTCTCCTATGGGGACAGCCAAAGAACCCTTTAGGAACCCTTTGTCTAAGAGTGTAGAGCAGTATTTAATGTCTCAGGAGGACAGACAATGGCAACACCAGGGTTATGGGTTTAATTTCCTCACGGGCTACATAATACTGAATATATGTGTCAATGTCAGTGTTGACAGTTCTGTAATTCCCTTTTTTGTTATATAAAAGGTTCTGCTGAATAGAAATACTAATATGACATCTTCTGACCTGCATAGGATCCTGAGGGCAAGCCAAAGAAGGCCACTATCCATGACAACAGAGATGGGACGTACACAGTGTCCTAYGTACCAGACTCCACCGGCCCCTACACCATCACCATCAAGTATGGAGGAGATGAGATCCCCTACTCCCCCTACCGCATCTCAGCTCTGCCCACYGGAGACGCCAGCAAGTGTCTGCTTACTGGTACGTCTTGTCCTCCCTTCACMAAGCCAAATTTGAGATGTTTTTCAGTAGTTTGATCTCTCACTTAATTTCCAGTGTCTATCGGAGGCCGTGCCCTGGCGTCGGGTCTGACCAAGATGCAGGCGCACGAAGAGACCATCGTCTCCGTTGACGCAAAGGCTGCWGGGAAGGGCAAGGTGACCTGTTCGGTGACGACCCCAACGGGGGTGGAGCTAGACATGGACGTTCAGGAGAATCGTGACGGAACCTACGACATCTACTACACGGCTCCGGAACCTGGGAAATACGTAATCACCATCCGGTTCGGAGGACAACACATCCCCAAGAGCCCCTTCCATGTAACGGTGAGTACTGCTGGGAGATAGTACTGTCAACATGGCGTTGAAGTTACATTTGTATGTTGAATGGATATAGCTTGATATAATCACTAATACATGAATGCTGGTATGTAACTATCTACCAGGGTTAGGGTTGGTTCTATTTGAATTCCAACTCTGTATAAAGTGGTTGAATGAAGCTGAGTTGACTCCAGCCTGAAGTCTACACATTGCATCAAAGTGTAAAGGGGGTTTTCACGTAAACAAAACAGAAGAGCAGTTGCTTATAGAGTCAATTATAAATCAAATGAGTTTAATACAAGTTGCAACAAGGAGACAAATCCAGCAGAGAAGCAGAGAAGATGTTGTAACTGGCCTCCTCAGAGAAGGCCCTTATCGGCAGACAACTGTTCTGTCTACGTCACTAAATCTAGTTGGAAACTCCAAATAAGGCCAAGTAGACCTTAGCCACGTATGACATCAGCACTTCAACAGGTCAAAGGTCTGTTTAAGAAGTAAAAGGATCATCATTCGTCAGTTACGACAGACTAATTATAGACTAACAGGTGAAAGCGACTTACCCAAACATGGCATTAACTGTGATGTTAACATGGAGTTAACATGGTACTAAAATACATGGTTATCTCAGGTTTCCCCTCCCAGGGAATTACCTCTGTCAGCGTCTCCCTGCTCATACCAAATAGATGTATTACACATCATTAATAATCAATACAACAGTAGATAACAGAATTAAATACCGTACAATAATGAATCAAATCATTTCCCATTACATGTAGTTACTGTAAAATAGTTGAATGTTTGCAGCTACAGCTAGAAATACAGTAAGTACTTACAGTAGATTCAGTATTCTGACTGTATTTCTCTCTTTTCCCCCCAATAGGCCACCAAGGAGCCTGTTGTCCCTAGCGATGGCATGGATCAGTTCAGACCTCTTAACCTGGTCATCCCGTTCACCGTTCAGCAGGGACCGATCACGGGTACATGGACTTTATTCTGTACTGACAATCAATAGCAAACACACACACCAACACAACACACACACACACACACACACACACACACACACACACACACACACTCATGAAATATAATTTGTATCTTTCCCAGGTGAGGTGCGTATGCCCTCCGGTAAGACGGCTCGTCCCCACATCACAGACAACAAGGATGGGACCATCACAGTCAAGTTCAACCCTACTGAGAAGGGTCTGCATGAGATGGACATCAAGTATGAAGGAAACCACATCCCAGGTAGGACTCATAACCAGAGGAAACACCTCGTCGTAGCCTTTCTTCAAACTAAACCAGGGATCAATGTATGCAGTTATGCTCAATTAAGAGACTTTCTTATTTTTATATTTGTATATATATATATATWTTTTTTTACCTCAGGTGTATCAACAGGCATATTTACATAGTATATTACATTTGAAATAAACATTGATGAAGTATTTTCTGATGGCCCATCCGTCCATGATCTCTCTCCCCTACAGGAAGTCCCCTCCAGTTCTATGTCGATGCTATAAACAGTGGTCTGGTGACAGCGTATGGGCCTGGGTTGTGTCATGGCACCGTCAACAAACCCGCCACCTTTACCGTCGTCACCAAGAACGCTGGAGAAGGTACTACTTTTTCTTATCCTCTATACTCACAATAATAGCTAAATAAAAATACTTTTTATGGCTGAGGAATAGGTTTGAATTGTTAGAGGCAAATGTAGAATTCAGGCTGAACAGAAACTAACCCCCCTCTCTCTCTCTCTCTCTCTCTCTCTCTCTCTCTCTCTCTCTCTCTCTCTGTCTCCCAGGTGGTCTGTCACTGGCTGTGGAAGGTCCCTCTAAGGCAGAGATCAGCTGTAAAGACAATAAGGACGGTACCTGTACTGTGTCCTACCTGCCCACCTCACCAGGAGACTACAACATCATCGTCAAGTTTGACAACAAGCACATCCCTGGCAGTCCCTTCACTGCTAAGATCACTGGTGAGTGGAATACAGTGGACTGAAATAACGGGACACAGTGTTAGGTTGGAGAAGAGCCTCGTATGACCTCTTGGAATTTGACAGATCATAGGATCGTGTAAATTCATCCAAATACAACAGCATTCAGAGCACAGTGGGTGAACGCCATTGAAATGGTTGATCAATTGTGTATTATATGGTTTGTAATGGTCAGTAAACATTTATTACATGTTTATTTTATTTAACCAGGCAAGTCAGTTCAGAACAAATTCCAATGACGGCCTACCAGGGAACAGTGTATTAGCTGCCTTGTTCAGGGGCAGAACGACAGATTTTTACCTTGTCAGATTGGGGATTCGATCCAGCAACCTTTCAGTTCCTGGCCCAACGCTCTAACCACTAGGATACCTGCCGCACCTCTCCCTCTCTCTCTCTCTCTCTCTCATGTTTTATTTCCCCTCTCTGTGTCCAGGTGATGACTCTATCAGGACGTCCCTGCTCAACGTGGGAACAGCAGCAGATCTATCCCTGAAGATCACAGAGTCTGACCTGAGCCTGCTGACAGCTAGCATCAGAGCTCCATCAGGAAACGAGGAGCCCTGTCTGCTCAAGAGATTGCCCAACAGACACATTGGTGAGACACTAGCCTGGCCTGAGAAGTGGAGAATTGGAGAATTGCAGAATACATGGTTTGGTTGCCTTAGCCTACTCTGAAGTAGCTTGGATGCAAACTGAATTATTCCATTTCACTATTTCAGTCTGGCCATCTCGAGTTGTTTTAATTTCTGCCCAGATRATTCACTCCTGTATTCCATTCCTCTGTCCGCAGGTATCTCCTTTACCCCTAAGGAGGTGGGAGAGCACGAGGTGAGCGTGAAAAAGGCCGGTAAGCACGTGACCAACAGCCCCTTCAAGATCCAGGTTGGCCAGTCGGAGATTGGCGAGGCCAGCCGGGTCAAGGCCTTCGGTAAAGGACTGGTGGAGGCACAYACCTTTGAAATGGCGGAGTTCTTTGTGGACACTAGGAATGCAGGTAAGACTAGGAACACGGTTTATTTGGATGTCTTTTAGCCCACCATGAGGCCTTATTCCACTGATACTAGGTCAAGATAAAATGCTCTTTCTCCTGTCTTACCATACCTTACCTCTGTCTCTCTCTCTCTGTCTCTCTTACTATCTCTTGCTCTCTCGCCCTCTCCAATCTCTCTCATCTCCCTCTCTCTCTTCAATCTCTCATCTCTCTCTCTCTTCAATCTCTCTCTCTCTTTCTCTCTCATCACCCTCTCTCTCTTTCTCTCTCATCTCCCTCTCTCTCTTCAATCTCTCTCTCTTTCTCTCTCATCTCCCTCTCTCTCTTCAATCTCTCTCTCTTTCTCTCTCATCTCCCTCTCTCTCTATTCAATCTCTCTCTTTCTTCTCCATCTCTCTTCCTCTCTCTCTCCATCCCTCACCCCTTCCCTCCCTTCATTCTCTCAGGTTATGGTGGTCTGGGATTGTCTATCGAGGGTCCGAGTAAAGTGGATATAAACTGTGAGGATGTGGAGGATGGGACTTGCAGAGTCAGTTACTGCCCCACAGAACCAGGCAACTACATTATCAACATCAAGTTTTCTGATAAGCACATCCCTGGTTAGTAGCTTTACTATCTCACTTCAATCTCCTATATATGGAAATATGACCGTATCAGTAAATTAACTTGGTTTACGTGAGGTTGTATTTCATTATAGAACAACATTGTCACTCACTGTTACCTGTGAATTTATTTTCTGCACGATTGAGAGGGCTATTCCGGTTTAAGACTTCTCTCAATGGCTGATACACTACTCCCTGACCTCTCTGATTGGCTGTTGCTGGTACTCTCTGATAGGGTTGGGCCGTATCCAAATGTTCATACCGTCATATTGTTTCTGTACCATACCGGGGTATACCGTTTTATACCGGAAGTGCACACAAGGGGTGCTATTTGTTTTTGACACGAAAAACGATTTAGGCAACAGGGATCTTGATCCAGGAAGGGATTGAATGTCTCTGCTGTAACCAAGAAGCTTGGTCTTGACATCTAGACACTTAGCTAGCAAGTTAGCCAACCACTTGCAWAGCTGGAGCCCTGAGCTGATATCATTTGACACATCTTAGATTTCTTATAGTTTTCCTTAACTTAGCAGGCACCTCCACAGACACCGTATTTATCATTATTGAAAATCATACCGTCGGTATTTTGAAATACCCCCGTATTACGGTATAAACGCCCAAGTCTACTCTCTGACCTCTGATTGGCTGCTCCTATGCTCCTACAGGAAGTCCTTTCACAGTGAAGGTAACAGGAGAAGGAAGGATGAAGGAGAGCATCACCAGGAAGAGAACAGCCCCCTCCATCGCCTCTGTCGGCAGCGCCTGTGGCCTCAACCTCAAAATCCCTGGTGAGCACAGCCTAAACATGATCACACTGTGATATTACAGTCATGGTGCTGTCATGGTACTGTCATGGTGCTGTCATGGTGCTGTCATGGTGCTGTCATGGTACTGTCATGGTGCTGTCATGGTACAGTCATGATGCTGTCATGGTACTGTCATGGTGCTGTCATGGTGCTGTCATGGTACTGTCATGGTACTGTCATGGTGCTGTCATGGTACAGTCATGGTACTGTCATGGTGCTGTCATGGTGCTGTCATGGTACTGTCATGGTACTGTCATGGTGCTGTCATGGAGCTGAAGTAACCCACATTGCTGTGTTGATATCATCTATAGAATGACAGCAATGGTGGTTGTTAATCCTATCAACTTTCGATCAACTTCCATACAGCTACGAGTTAGCTAGCTTCTTTCATACAGCTACGAGTTAGCAAGCTTCTTCCATACAGCTACGAGTTAGCTAGCTTCTTCCATACAGCTATGAATTAGCACGCTTTTTCCATACAGCTACGAATTAGCAAGCTTCTTCCATACAGCTACGAGTTAGCTAGCTTCTTTCATACAGCTACAAGCTAGCTAGCTTAAAAGCTAAGTTAGCTAGCATGAGTCTTCAAGTATTGCTTGTGTCAAAGACTAAACCAAACACTTCCTGCTTCCCTCCCTGCTCTCTCTCCACCAATAGGAAACTGGTTCCAGATGGTGTCAGCCCAGGAGAGGATGACTCGCACATTCACACGCAGCAGCCACACGTACACGCGCACAGAGCGCACGGAGATCAGCAAGATGAGGGGCGGAGAGACGAAGAGGGAGGTGAGGGTAGAGGAGAGCACCCAGATGGGAGGAGCAGGAGGAGGCAGTCCCTTCAGAGATGTGTTTGGGGACTTCCTGGGCAGAGAGAGTCTGGCTAGCTTCGCTGGTATACCCGCTACAGCCACACCAACACCTGGTGAGAATGAATGAAGAAATAATACGACTAACACTTCTCTGGTGCACTTGTTCTTCTTTACTCTCAATATCACTGATCTTGGTACAGTAGCAGCTCGTTTCTAGAAGGTTTTACTTTACAATGGTCATGATCGATATAGGGTTGTTTTACTTACTTTAGTTGAATGTATKGATTGAAAAACAACACGCCTTCCAGCCAGTCTGACACCTCTCTTCCCCCTCCCCTCCTCCCTCCCCCAGGTGAGACAGTTACCCAGGGTAGTATGACAGCCCAGGTGACCAGCCCCGGGGGTAAAACAGAACAGGCAGAGATCGTAGATGGCGGGGATAGCACCTACAGCGTCCGCTTCGTACCCCAGGAGATGGGGGCCCACACGGTCAACGTGAAGTACAGCGGGCAGCATGTCCCCGGAAGTCCCTTCCAGTTCACTGTTGGGCCCATGGGAGAAGGAGGGTCCCACAAGGTCCGGGCCGGAGGCACTGGGCTGGAGAGAGGAGTGGCAGGAGCACCAAGTAAGTCGTTTGACCTGACCGCCTGTGTCTCGCTGGAAACCCACACCAGTTAATTGATGTACTGGTCTTTTCCTTTAGTCTTACTGTTAGTGGAATTAAATTATTCCTCTAATGTACTCATTAATTACATTCAATCTGTCTMTTTATAAGAATTTGTAAGATACTTATTAACATAAAATAGACAGGATACAGTCTTATTAAAATTAGATAATATAATTTATTCTCGGAGCACGCTCCCATTTGATCATAACCAACAGTTTATATACAAATTATGACGTCATAGTTTACAGAATAAATCTCCTCGTCCTGGCCTATATAAAATAGGTTCAAAAGTTAATTCCAACTTCTCAGCGCACACACATGACACACAATATAATCTATCTTCCTGAAGGCTCACTATAATTTATTACCACTTTAGCAGACAACTCAAGATAATGGAAGACCTAAAAAGTGACCCACAGCCTTATCTAAACATCTCAGGGCTAAGTTGGGTCAGTTCAACCAGAGTTTAACGACCCTTTCTGCTTATTTTATAACCCACAACACAAATCTCTTTTCACCAGGCGTGCAGAGTTCAATTAGTTATAGTTTTATCTAAAGCTAGAATTTGTTTTAACTATTTATTAACAAAATTCCTAACACTTACCAACAGTCATTTTGCAGATAGCAACTATTTTGAAGAATGTTTAACTTTCAATAAGTGATTTTTTTCCCCCCTTGCTTTAGTTGAATGTGTTATCTACTTTAGTTGAACCAGGTTTTAACACGTCTGTGTGTCTCCTCTCTCTCCCTTTTCCCTTTCCCTCTCTCTCTCTGTCTCTCCCTCCCTCTCTCTTACTCTCCGTAGCTGAGTTCAGTATCTGGACGCGTGAGGCTGGTGCAGGAGGTCTGTCCATCGCAGTAGAGGGGCCCAGTAAGGCTGAGATCTCATTTGAAGACAGGAAGGATGGATCCTGTGGGGTGGCCTACATCGTTCAGGAGCCAGGTGAGATAGTACCCCCGTAGCCCCATCTAGCCCCACCTAACCATATCTAGCCCCATCTGTCTCTCCCTCCCTCGCTCTCTCATCTCTCTCTCTCTGTTATCTCTCTCTGTCATCTAGCCCCATCTAGCTCCAAGGACCAACTGTTATTTACAGTGGCTTGCGAAAGTATTCACCCCCCTTGGCATTTTTCCTATTTTGTTGCCTTACAGCCTGAAAACACAACATGCCTACCACTTTGAAGATGCAAAATATGTTTTCTTGTGAAAATAACAGAACTTGAGCGTGCATAACTATTCACCCCCCAAAGTCAATACTTTGTAGAGCCACCTTTTGCAGAAATGACAGCTGCATGTCTCTTGGGGTATCTCTATAAGCTTGGCACATCTAGCCACTGGGATTTTTGCTCATTCTTCAAGGCAAAACTGCTCCAGCTCCTTCAAGTTGGACGGGTTCCGCTGGTGTACAGCAATCTTTAAGTCATACCACAGATTCTCAATTGGATTGAGGCCTGAGCTTTGACTAGGCCATTCCAAGACATTTAAATGTTCAACTTAAACCACTAGTGTTGCTTTAGCAGTATGCTTAGGGTCATTGTCCTGCTGGAAGGTGAACCTCCGTCCCAGTCTCAAATCTCTGGAAGACTGAAACAGGTTTCCTTCAAGAATTTCCCTGTATTTAGCGCCATCCATCATTCCTTCAATTCTGACCAGTTTCCCAGTCCCTGCTGATGAAAAMCATCCCCACAGCATGATGCTGCCACCACCATGCTTCACTGTGGGGATGGTATTCTCGGGTGTTGGGTTTGAGAGGTGAGAGGTGTTGGGTTTGCGCCAGACATAGCGTTTTCTTTGATGGCCAAAAAGCTAAATTTTTGTCTCATCAGACCAGAGTACCTTCTTCCATATGTTTGGGGAGTTTCCCACATGCCTTTTGTCGAACACCAAACGTGTTTGCTTATTTTTTTCTTTAAGCAATGGCTTTTTTCTGGCCACTCTTCCGTAAAGCCCAGCTCTGTGGAGTGTATGGCTTAAAGTGGTCCTATGGACAGATACTCCAATCTCCTCTGTGGAGCTTTGCAGCTTCTTCAGGGTTATCTTTGGTCTCTTTGTTGCCTCTCTGATTAAGGCCCTCCTTGCCTGGTCTGTGAGTTTTG